>NC_051157.2:142409882-142458521 GCF_013339745.2 Dermacentor silvarum
CGGACAGGTATCTTGATACTTGTGCGTGAAGAGACTGAGCAACAGGACAGTGTTTTGTTCTCGGCTGTAAATCTGGTTATGACAAAGGACGCGAGAAGTTATCGCTCTTCGCTTCGCCATCTGATCTTCAACTACTGCACCAGTGGCGTCAAAAAAATTCCTAAAGTAAGCGAGCGCTTAAATCAATGGAAAAATATGTGCGCGACACTTCGAGAGGCAGCTTATTTTTGATAGTTACTTCAGCAAAGACAAAGGCGACGTCCTACTAGATGTAAACAAAGTGCCTCGACTTCGAAGCGGAGCAGTTACTTCAATTTGTTTAGGGAAGCCTGGCGTAGCTCAATGATGCTGAATGCCAGGAGAAACCAGAAGACGCCAATGCGGAAGGACGGGAGGAGCTCAATTTAAATTTGTCTACAACTACGCACAGTGCAGGTGCCTTTCCTTGTTCAGAGACATGCCGTAATGTAGAGAGAGAGAAAGAGAAAGAAAGACAAGGAGGTTAGCCAGTCTAAATACTACTACCCTGTAAATTCTCAGCCTTGCCTTCGAAATGATTCCCCCAGTTATGCAGACACATAATGAGAGCTTCTCTTGTGAAATAATGAGCAGGAAACACTGGCAGGAATTCGTAATTAATATGTTTAATGAGAATGTGGCGATTCTCCTCGCGAGAGAACCGGGCGACACGAAAAGCACCGCGAGAAACAAAGAAGCAAGTGAAGCATCTTAGCACTTGATGCGTGCTCAGATAAAAAAAGAGTGCGCAACCCCCCAACTTTAAACGTTCACGTGACATACCACGAACCCCCGCGCCTTTGCTCCTCTCCGCTGCAGAGTTTTTCTTCATTCGTAACGCCAGCTTTTCCATAAAAACTTCTTTTCATTGTTGTCTGTCATTGCTTGAGACCTCCCGAACTGCCGTTATATTGCCTTACCATTTGCTATAGTTTTTCTTTCCCTCTTAGTTTCCGTAATTTGTTTATTTTCTGTCCCTGTGCCATGTAAAGTTCCATGTAGCCCACATGACAAATGCCCTGCGTTTGGCCTGTATGAAATAAATTTAATAAAATGATACACGACTTGTTTCTCCTGTTAACGTCACTCCGTGAACCACAAGAGCTATGCGCTCTACAGGCGTCAGGGCGTGCGCGTAGCAGCTGACAAGCAGGTGCCGCGAGAGAGCCCCCGCGCCTTTGCTCCTCTCCGCTGCAGAGGTTTTCTTCATTAGTAGCGCCGTCTGGCGAACACGCTGTGAAGCAGGAGCCGGCGTTGCAGAATGTGTCCCTTCCAGACGAGCGGAGTCGGCGCTCCTGTCTTATCTTACTCCGTGTTCTAAACGCTCGCGCGCGCGCAGTGTCAACACCAAATGTTCTTACACCGTGGTCGCCAGTTCCCCTTGCGCCCGGTTGCAAGATACGCATTTGGTGCCGCAGAACAGCGTCGCTCCCCACCCCCCTCCCTCCCTCCCATACCCCCACGGCCTTTCGCGCGACGGAAGTCGCGTTTGCTCTCCGCCGTCCGTTCGCTCTCCGTGATAGCGAGCGTCCCCTGCGCGCTTTCACTCGCACATACGGCGCGCGGCGATGATTTTATTGCCCTTGAACTTTATACGGAACCTCACGGCGACGGCGATGGCAGAAATCCGCTTGAAGTTACCAAATAATTGCTGTCGCAATTAAATTACATGTACGGCTTACGCCAAAAATTAGCATATAGAATGGCTAACTAAAACCGTTTTCGGCGCTCGAGGTTCGACCGCAATAAATGACCCCGTACCAATTACTGCGCATTTCGTTACGCGAGGAAGGCGCAAGCTTGAATGAAATGTTGCGCTTCAGTTTACTCTTTTTTTTAGGGGCGAAGCACCTTAGGGTCGAGCCTTGTCCCTCCCTCGTCGCCCGCCGTCCGTAGCTCTGATTTGCATGGAGGCCGCTAGGGGCGCTGCGGTGCACAAGGGCATTCGTTCTGGACGCGCGCTCTCTTTCTCTCTTCAGCCATGCATGATAACGGTTGTGTCTGATAACGGCGCGCCCTCTACAGATGAAAATGTGAGAGTAGCGGCTCAAATGTAAGCGGAGTCGAGGGCTCGCAAAGCTGCTGCAGCACGGCGACGCAGACAACAAGCCGACCCGGAGTCTAGGGCGCGAGAAGCTGCAGCAAAACGGCAACGCCGGCAAGCGGACCCGGAGCTGAGCGCTCGTGAAGCTGCAGCAGCACGGCAACGCCGGCATGCGGACACGGAGCTGAGGGCTCGCGAAGCTCGCGCTTGAACCGAGCATCGGCGCCACCAACCTCAGGTAGAGAACGCTTCTGGCGTTTTGCCGCCGCTTCCCGCGCTCTCGCCGCCTCTGGTTTCGCATGCCGGCGTCGGGGGATTCACGGTAAACCGAATGATCCCCCGGTGCTTCCCCACTCATCATCATTCACTTCGTGAATATGTGGTGCTTTTTTATCTATAACAATGTTTCCCGTAAATCTGAGTGCAAGGCCCCGGATGGGGCAGATATGCTTTACTTGTTTGAAGCGGCAAGCAGGAAGGTTACATGTGTTTCTTCGTCTGCGTTTCGCAAGACCTACTGATGGAAAACTGCATGCGCGACAATACACACTAGAGATACATGCTGCTTGAAGAACGAAAACAAAATATTTGTTCTCCAATGGGAATTGAGTGGTCTGAACGCAAATACCAGCGCACAAAGTAGTACGAATGACCCTGCCGAGCAGTATCGCCAGCAGTTTTCAACGGCGCGACCTTGATGTGGCCCAATACACTTCTATCGCAGCGCTGCCGCAGTACCTTTCCACGTCGGGCGCCTCACTGTAAAGCATGCGCCGTCCCAGCCGCTCGTCCCACTCAACCGTATTCTAGTACACTCACTCTAGATGAAGCGCAGCCACGACCGCTCGTGAGGGCAGCGCATGGATGCAGTAATTGGAGAAAGAAAGCTTCTCGTTCCTCCATGGTGCAGCGTAATGCGCGGCTGCTAGGCGGCCAGTAGAGAACATGTGTGGAATAATGGATGGACGTAGTGCCATATTTCAGCCGCGTGACGAATTATCTTATCTTACCAGTCATCGTTTTAGCAATTCGCCTTTGAAGAATCAGCAAGTCGCGAACGCGCTTACGCTGCGCTGAAAGCATTAATTACATTGATTTAGGTAAGGAATAAAATGGCATCCTGTTCAAACAGCATAAAATACTACAGAAGAAAAAAGAAAACGGACGTACACAGGAGTAGCGCTACTAGCTTCCAGCTGCGCCGGAGTAAACGGGTTTTTCAGAGTCGAGACACGCCAAGATAACTCGCTGCATGTTACATGCACGACACCGGAAAGTCCGAGCCCGGCCCGGGCCCGCGTCAGAAAACCCACGCCCGGTCCGGGCCCTGGTCCAAAACCACATACCTAGCCCAAGCCTGGCCCGAGCCAGTGAAAAAACTGCCCTACACGGCCCGGGCCCGGGCTTTCGGGTACGCCCGAGCCCGTGCAGGGCTCTAGTACGCACTGCAACAAATTCACTATCATCCGCATTAAACTTATCGAAGTATTGCTTTATATGTGTGTATCACTGTACATTATATTTGGATACCGATCACTCCGGTTGCCCACTTTCTGGCTCTAGTACCTGTTCCCTATTTCTTGCGGTCACTGTTTTCCGCGTAGACAGAGAGCAATTATCGGTGTCAACATTAGATGTTGTACACGTGTTACTACCACTTTTTTTCATGCGCACGCGAAACAAGCATCTGAGTGATGTACAACCTCGGCCATTTTGTATTCATTTTAAGAATGAAGTTACTAGGAAGGCGCTCCGTGTCTTTCCTTTACCTTTTTTCTGTCTCTCAGTATATTACAGCTTTTATTCATGTTGACACTTAAACATTTTAATTTCACATGCAAGGCAAGTTCTTTAGGTACTGAATATTTTCTACTTATAATTCATGTTCAGGACTTCAACAGATTAGCAACGATTTATTATGTGCATATACAGGGTGGCGCAGAGCCAACTACAGTTTATTGCAATAGCAATTATATGGACAGTGTAGGCGAACTTCCGCCGTCATCGTCATCGTCGCCGTGAGGTTCTGCATAAAGTCCACGGGCGATAAAATCGTTGCCGCGCGCCGTCCGTTGTATGTGCGAGTCAAAGCATGTGACTACGGTGGCTAAATGTCGCGGTGAGCCGGCAATCGCGGCTCGGGCACACAAGGGCTTGAAGCAGGAAGGAAGGGCAGTCTTCCAGTGGCGCACAATGCTCCAGAGCGAGGGTAGGGAGGTGGAGGGGCCGCGCCCTACGGCGGCTGCGCGTTCCCGCCGGGCCCGGAGGCTTCAGGAGGAGAATGGGGGGAGCTAGCGGCTTTCTGCGCCGCGAGTGGCCGCCTGCGCGGCTGCATCTTGAAAGCGATCTGCGGAGTCAGCTCTCCCTGTGTTTTCGCGGCTAAGATCGCATTGATGCGAGCGCCGCCGGCACGAATCTCAATTCGCTCGCTAGTGCTGCTCCGCTGATTCACTCCAGCGTTTTGACAGGGAGTTTCCGCGGTAAACTAGTAAGACGCGTTCATATTTGCGTGTGCGCGCGTGACACAATGCTTGTCAGCTTAGTATCCTTATGTTTACAAGCTGACACAGCCGATGAAGCTATTATCCTTTCCTTGTATAGCTGTCCACTAATTTGCTATCGCAATCGATGCTTCGCCTTTCGGGCGAAACTGAGGCTTCTTTTTTTCAACTAGTCCTATATATTATATGCGGACAAACGGAAATGATAATTGCGACCAATTATGCCATTTTTTTTCATTGATTACAAGGTTATTTTTGAACACTACATCAGGCAGAAGGTCTCCGTTTACATCTACGCATTGCGGCAAACGTTTCTTGAAGTTGTCGTACACGCACCTCCATAGGTCGTCACCAATGGCGAGAACTTCGTCACCAATGGCCTACTTGAACTCTTCAATACTCATTATATGCGTCTGGAACACATGGGTTTTCAGGACCCCCGCTCAGGAAAACGTCCGGTAAACTGAGTTCGGGCGACCGCGTTCGCCAAGCGATTTCGCCGGAACGAGAGATAACAGCTCCGAACAATTTTGAACTACAGCCATACTGTTTCGCGTGTTGTGAGCTGTTCTTCCATCCTGCTGGAAATACAGCAAACATGTTTCGGATGTATAAACGTAAACATATTATTCGCATATAAAAGCGAAAGATGTCGCAAAATACTGCCTTATCACAAAAGTGCATAAAAGTACTTGACTGGATTACGACAAAAGCTTCGTACGGTATGAAACTTTAGACGCTGTAAAAGCTAGACCTATTCCTCCAGTGTGATAACACTCGCTCTTATCTAATAACTACAGAAAATAATATATTCCAGCTCACTGAACGGTATTCAAGAATCCAAATGACCCGTCGCGGTGGTTCAGTTAGCTAAGGCGTTGCGCTGCTGAGCACGAGGTCGCGGGATCGAATCCCGGCCGCGGCGGCCGCATTTCCATGGAGGTGAAATGCAAAAACGTATTGTGCTTGTGTTGTAGTGTACGTTAAAGAACCCCAGGTGGCCAAACTTAATACGGCGCCCTCCACCACGGCGTGCCTCATAATGAGAACTGGGTTGGGCGCGTAAAACATCTGATTGAAGAAGAGAAGAACCCAAATGACCGTTTCATATTTTTGCATTGGACTTTGCATATTCTGATATATTGTGCCCTGAAATTCCCTGTAATAGCCCACCATAGTTTACGGCATTGTGAGAAAATATGAGATGCGAGACGTCGGCCGATGCGATGCCTTTATTTCCGAGCAGCCGCCCGAGTCAGAGACGAAGCACCGCACGAGACAAAAGATGATGATGAGTCGCATGTACAAATGACGACGACGAAATGCACAAATAGCGCTCACACAAGATGATGAGTCGTATGTACAGATGACGACGACGATATGCATTAATAGCGCTCACACTAACTTCCCCCCCCCCCCTTCAAGAAAGCGGTCAGCAAGACCGCAAGCTAGAAAGGGTAGGTGCGGCGAATGTAAGGTTTCAGGCGAGATACGTGAACGATTTCCGTAGTGCGGCGGCGGCGGTCAGTATCTGAGCTGACAGGAGTGACGCGGTAGTTAACGGCCGAAGTTCTTTGTAAAACGGTGTAGGGGCCGAGATATTTGTGGATAAACTTTTCACAGAGGCCCAGTGCGCGAACAGGTGTCCATAAAAGAATTTCGTCGCCTGGGCGGAACGAAGCAACGCGACGCGTCGCATCATAGCGAATTTTCCTTTTGTCCTGAATGGCAGCAGTGTTGGCGCGAGCAATTTCACGGCAGCGGGCGATGCGAGCCGCAAATTCTTCAGGAAGAGACGCAGATGGAGCAGCAGGTCCTGAAAGGAGTGTAGTGTCCAAGACGAAAGACGGCGCACGACCGTACACAAGGAAGAAGGGACTGTAATTGGTTGTACGTTGGACGGCAGTATTGTACGCAAACGTCGCGAAAGGTAGGATGGTGTCCCAGTTAGTGTGATCGGGTCGGACATACATTGACATCATGTCGGACAAAATTCGATGAAAACGCTCGGTAAGGCCATTTGTTTGCGGTGGTACGCTGATGTGGTCTTATGGGTGGTGTCAGAGGCCTGGAGGATTTCACGAAGGACATGCGAAAGAAACGTCTTGCCACGGTCACTCAGGAGCACACGAGGTGCGCCGTGGCGCAAAACGATACCGCGCACGAAAAACTCGGCGACTTCTGAGGCAGTACCAGAGCGAAGAGCAGCTGTCTCAGCGTACCGCGTTAGATGATCCACTGCGGTAACGATCCAGCGGTGACCAGCGGGCGTGAGTGGGAGGGTTCCGTACAAGTCTGTGCCCACAATTTCGAAGAGGGTGGACGGGCATGGTAGAGGCTGCAGAGGACCAGCTGGAAGGGATGTCGAGCGTTTTCTGTGTTGGCATGACGCGCAGGAGCTAACGTTTTTGGCGACCGAGATGGAAAGGCCCGGCCAAAAACAACGCGTTTTAATGCGGTCGTAGGTCTTAAGAAAGCCCAAGTGGCCAGCCGTCGCGTCGTCGTGAAATGCTTCTAATAATTGGAGTCGAAGTGAGCGAGGTATGACTGGTACCCACCGGTTACCGGAAGGATGGTAGATTAATCGAAATAACGCTCCACCCTGAAGCTTAAAACGCGAAAGTTGTCGTCTTAAGCGACTGTTGGGGGGTCGTGCCAAGCCAGCACAGATATTAAAGCGATGAGCCTTTGTGCAATTTTGAAGGGTTCTAATAAAAAGTCAGAATTTGTAGTATCATCAACAAAAGAGCGCATTGATTGTCCATGGTGGAATAGTGATTGCGCACGAGATTATCGACGTCGAAAAGCTGCATGGAAGAAACTTATTTTCAATGAATGCCCTACTATAATTGGAGTAATTATAAATATGCTGCTGCTACGTTTAAAAGAACAGTTTCCATAGCGAAGGATAATTATGATGAAAAACGGTACAACTTTTTATTGAGAAGTGATAATAAAAAAGCATTATTTAGATTTATTCGCCTTCGTAAGGCTTTTCCAGTGCCCATAAATATTGATTCAGTGGTTCTGTCACCAAACAAATGATTAGAATCATTAAATAAGATCGCAAAAGCCTTAGAAGAGCGTTTTACAACTCAGCTACAGGTAACCTTCGAAGGGGTTCTATCAGGGGATGACTTTATAGAGGTATCAATGGAAGAACTTCAGCACGTTATTCGGCTCCTCCCTGGCACAGCTCCGGGTCCAGATCGCATTACATCAGGCATGCTAAAAATATTGTTTGACCTCTCCTCCAGAGACCTCTCCAATATAGTTAACTACTCCCTCATGGACGCATGGATGCCTCCTGACTAGAAACTCGCAAAAATATTCCCCCTGCTCAAATGCTGAAACACCAAGGAGCAGGATTGGACCCAAAAAATATAAGACCAATCGCATTAACCTCGAATGTTATGAAATTAATAGAAAGGGTATTGCACATTCGTATTATGAAATTTCTAACGGATAATACATTATTGAGCCCATGTCGTTTTTTTAGAGGAACGCATAAAGCTTGACGGCACAGGCGGCGATATGCAGATTTAGTGACCCTTGATTTAGCTAAAGCCTACGATAGTGTAGAACATGTCATACTCCTTAACGTTTTAAATAGCATGGATTTCCCTCGATATATTATAATATAGATACATGAATTTTTAAAGGACAGAAAGTATTATTTTTCTCAGCGTGGCTTGGTGATACAAAAATATAGTCAAAGAAGAGGAGTTCCCTAGAGATCTGTCTTTTCTTCTATTTTGTTTAACATTTTACTAAGTTCAATCCCATTGTGCGATAGTGTACAAGTATACGTCTATGCAGACGCCATAGCATTCTTTGCGTCTGCGAGTGATATTCACTCATTACAGAGTACACTGCAGTCATACTTGGGAACACTTGAAGCCTGGTTTGCGAATATTCGAAAGTCGCTCAATGTTAACAAAAACGCCTTGATTGTGTTTCCATTGAATGTACCAATTAATATCTCTCTTCAATATTATAACGAAATTATTACACTAGTTGACTTTATCAAATATCTCGGTGTAATATACGACACAATCCTGGGCTGGCGAAATCACATTGATCATGTTAAATCTAGGGCTACACGCGCTGTTGGCATGATAAGCAAACTTGGCCGACATCGCTCTGGGCTACGCAGAGACAGTTTAATGATGATTTATCGCGTGTACGTTCGTCCGATATTGAAATTTGGGTGCGTGCTATTCTCTGGTGGGCCAGCGTACAAAATAACCCCCTGGTTCTACTAGAGCGGGAGGCAATTCAGAATTGTCTTGGTTTGCCAAAATTTGTAGCTAACAATGTTTTATATCAAGAAGCATGACTGCCTACACTTCCCTGCAGATTCTGAATTCTAACAGTAAAAGCATATTTAAACATTTATGCATCTTCTTTGAGAAGATCACAATTTGTATTTATTAGGGAAATGAAGGCATTTTTCGATGAGCATTGGTCCCGCCTACTTCGACCTCAAGTTTTGTTTGTACAAGCTCAGCTCGATCCATTAAATGTTAATATACGCGAGATCGCTTGCTCAGACAAACCCTTGTCTAATATAATCATATAATTTGACGATATATTTCCATCGAATGCTAAACTCCTGCCCACTACATACTTAAACGGCATGTTACAAGATCATTTAACACAACTAGGAATAGATCATGTGATCGCGACTGACGCGTCAGTGAATAAAGAGAAAGCGGGTGTGGGTATTTTCTCCCAGTCACTATCCTGGTCTTGTGCAGTACGCCTTCCGGATTTCATACCCATATTTTTGGCTGAACTAGCAGCGATTATCTGAGCTCTGTGGAAACTTCCTTCAAATTACTCAACAGTGGTTATAGTGACTGATTCACGTCAGTAGGTACATCGCTCATTTCATCTGCTGACACTACTGTAGCCAATACATTTAAATTGTTAACCGCTCCTATAACTTAAGTCTGATATGATTGGTATGGGTTCCAGGCCATCGTGGTATATTCGTAAATGAAATAGCTGACACACTTGCGCGGATATCTATTGACGGACCAGTTATGTCTGTCATGCGTAGTTCGGCTTATGTCACTGCTGCTAGGTTTAGAAAATTTTCTCTATTACAAGATTCTACGCAACTGAAAATCGAAACGTCGGAATTTATTTATTTATCCTTCCCATGGGAAAATAAATGGTGACCCACACGTAAATTAGAAATCTCCATAACAAAATTACGCTGCCGAATTCCACCAATAACCTGCACAGGTCCGGTCTGGCACCGTCCCCTCTGTGTCCTACCTGCCAGGAACCCGAAAACATTGACCACTTTCTATTATTTTGTCATCGCTTTAGGAATCAGAGCAAGAAATTCGAATTTTCATTCCGTAAATTGGGTATTTCTCTAGCTACTCAACATATCCTCTCCTTCGGGGCTTCTTCAATGGGCTTTAGTCACAGGAACATCTGCGTGGCCCTCTGTGACTATATCTGTGAAACAAAAAAACTACCCAGTTAATTCTCGAAATAAATAACTGGATAACTCATTAAATCGCTAATTGTTTTTTCGAAATTATTCTAATACCACCAAAAATGTTTTGCTGTTTACATACAATTACAATTATTTTAATTCCGTCTCTGCCGTGTAAATCTCTTTCCAATTTATCATGAACGCTATACTTCACCCTGATTCACTTTTTCGTCTAGTTTTTTTCCGTCTCCCCTTTCCCTTTAACTTTTAACCGCCGGCTTCTTGGCCAATCTCCCGTAGTGGGTAAGCGCCACGGATGAGGATCAAGCAAGCTAGCAAGCTCACTCCGTTTGGCCGTTGCCTGTTTCTGCGCATTCATATAAACGCCGAGCGCATCTCCATTAAACGCGTACTATCAATTGGTGGAACGTGCTGGTTCCCTTTTCATGCTGGAACTCCACACCCGGGCTCTACCCGTAGCCTCGACAATGCCTGACGACGTGCCCCAGCAAGGTGCTCCCCCACCACCGGTGGTCGCCTGCTCCGGCGTACCCCGACAGCGAGACCCTGTCATTTTCAACGGCACCGAAGAGCACGCCGGCGAGGACTGGCTCACTTCATATGTGCGGGTAAGCGCCCACAATAAGTGGGATGACGGTGACAAGCTCAGCAACGTCAATTTTTACCTGGCGGGCGTAGCACAGTTGTGGTTCCACAGCCACGAAGCTGATATTGCCAATTGGGCATCCTTTAAAACGAGCTTCGCGGAAGTCTTTGACCATCCCGCTGTCTGCAAGCTCCGCGCGGAACAACGCTTACGCGGTCGCGCCCAGCAATCCGGCGAGAACCTCGCGTCCTACATAAAGGATATTGTGGACCTCTGCCGTCGCATCAACCCTGCATTGTCCGAAGCTGATAAAATCAGACACATCATGAAGGGGATTGAGGACTACGCTTTCGAAATGCTGATTGCCAAAAATCCCCAAACTTTCGCAGACGTGGTTCACTACTGTCAGAGCTATGACGAGTGGCTGAAACAGCGCATTTCTACACTACTCCCGAGCTCTGACCCGGCCGACATGTCATCATTAACTGTAGGCGCCATTTCTACTGACACCACAATGTTATGGCAGCAGATCCAGCAATTCGTCCGAGAAGAAGTGGCACGGCAATTGTTCCCTTGTTCCCTGCGTCCCGGCCTCTGCGCAGGGGCTTGCTCCGACGCTACGACAGGCCATCGAGGAGCAAAGTTCTGAGACGCTACCAACCACCTTCCAGCATCCGCCTGTTACCACTCCTCTGACCTACGATGAAGTCGCACGCAGACCATCACCAGCAATGCCGCTCAGTCCGGATCCTGGTCGACCAGCAAGTGCCTTCTTCGCTGCGCGTGCACCTGCCCACCCGAACCCGCCACCTTTTCGCCGTCCCGCGCCGCCGTCCACTAATCCTTGGCGCACCCCGGACAAGAGGCCTATTTGCTACTTCTGTTGTCTGCCTGGTGATGTCGCACGTTTCTGCCGTCGTCGTGACTTCTGTCCTAGTGCGCGCGAAGACAATCAGGACTACTTTCTATCTGAGCCACCGCGCCCGATGTCCTCCCACCCAACGATGGACACCTGCTCACCGAATCACCGTGGCTACGACACACGTTGGTCGCCCTCACCACGTCGCCGTTCACTTTCCCAAATGGTTCGTCGCCCCCCACCAGTCCAAGCAGAAAACTAGCCCTCGCAGTTCCGGACGCAAGAACTGCGCTCGTGTCGACAACTTCAAGGCCTCGATTTCTACCTGCGAACAAAATAACCGGGAATATTGAAGGTGTTTCTGTGCAAGCACTCGTCGATACTGGTGCTGCTGTGTCTGTTCTTAGTGGAGAACTGTGCCGCAAGTTAAAAAAGATAACGACACCGCTTTCCGATGTCTCTCTGCGTACCGCGACCGCGCACCACATTCAACCTTCAGTGGCATGCGCAGCTCGTCTTGTCATACAGGACATTTTGCACGCAGTCGAATTTGTCGTTTTTTTCGCCATGTTCTCACGACGTTATTTTGGGTTGGGACTTTCTCGCTACTAACCATGTCGTTTTTGACTGCGCGCGTGCCGAACTTGAGTTGTCGTCGATATGTGCCGCCGCACTTGACAAGCCACCTTCTCGAGTGGTCGTCGCCGCGGACACTGACATCCCTCCTTTGTCTTCTTTTTTTGTGCCACTTTCTTGGGGCTCTGCTTCCGATTCCACCGCCGTGCTTGCGCCCTCCGAAGCCTTCACCTCTCGCAAAAACATCCTCCTCCCTTTTGCAGTTCTCACGGTCGAAAACTCTTGCAGCGCCATTTATGTCACGAATCGGTTGTATTCCACAGCCACGTTACACCATGGTGAATGTATAGGTCGGCTTCAGGATATTGATTCCACATACTCTAAGCAACTGTCTGACGACACGATAGGTCTTCTCGTCGACAGCATTACACCTCCTACCTCCGCCGATTCGTCCTCCTTAGAGGCATTCCTCCCGTCAATTGATTCCACACTCCCGCCTGCACAGCGTACCAAACTCTTGAAGCTGCTCGCCCGCTCTCGGACGTCGTTCAATCATAAGCAGTCTTCCTTGGGCCGTACATCCGCCATCGTTCACCGCATTGACACTGGCACCCATGCACCCCTGCGCCAGCATCCATACCGAATTTCTCATGTTGAGCGCCGTGTCATTGATGAACAAGTCAACGACATGCTTCATCGTGGCGTAATACAGCCCTCCCCTAGCCCTTGGGCTTCCCCAGTTGTGCTGGTAAAGAAAAAGGACGGTAGCATTAGATTTTGCGTTGATTATAGGCGCCTTAACAAGATCACACGAAAAAATGTTTATCCGCTGCCCAGAATCGAACGGCACCCTCAATTGCTTGCAAGGAGCAGAGTTCTCCTCTTTGGACCTTTGATCTGGGTACTGGCAGGTCTATTATGAATGAATCTGACCGTACCAAGAGAGCGTTTCTAACCCCAGACGGTTTATATGAGTTTAACGTGATGTCATTCGGCCTATGTAATGCGCCTGCTACCTTCGAACGTCTCATGGACAACATTCTTAGAGGCCTCAAATGACACGCGTGTCTGTGCTACCTGGACGACGTCGTAGTCTTTTCGAAGGACTTTGCCTGCCATTTGAACCGCCTCGCAAGCGTCCTGACATGCCTTTCAGACGCTGAATTGCAGCTTGATTTCAAGAAGTGACACTTTGCTGCCCGCCGACTGACCATCTTAGGCCATGCTGTCAGCAAGGACGGTGTCCTTCCCTACCCTGCAAAGCTTCGCGCCGTCGCCGAGTTCCCCAGGCCGTCTACGCTGAAAGAACTCTGTAGCTTTATCGGCCTGTGTTCGTACTTTCGCCGATTCGTGCGTAAGTTCGCGTCGATAATCGGCGCCTTAAAGCAGCTGCTTGCCGACAGCCAAGGCATCTCGGCATGGTCTACAGCTTGCGAAGCACGCTCGCCACATTACGCCATCTTTTGATATCACCACCTATTTTACGCCACTTTGACCCGGACGCTCCCACAGAAATCCACACGGACGCTAGTGGAGTAGGCCTCGGTGCTATTCTTGCCCAGCGTAAGTCTTGCTTCGAAGAGTACGTCATCTCTTGCGACAGCCGCACTCTCACCAAAGCGGAAACGAACTATTCAGTCACCAAAAAAGAATGTCTTGCAATCGTTTGGGCAATCACCAAATTTCGACCTTACGTATATGGCCGTCCATTTGACGTCGTGACTGATCACCACGCCCTGTGATGGTTGTCGTCGTTAAAGGACCCCTCTGGTCGCCTAGCTCTTTGGGCGCTTCGTCTACAGGACTATAAAATCCGTGTTGTCTACCGGTTCGGCCGTAAGCATTCCGATGCTGACGCTCTTTCGCGCTCGCCACTGCCCGATGAGTACGGTGCTGCGTCTGTCTCCAGCTACGATTCTTCGTCTCTTACATACACCGACATGCCAGCTGAGCAACGCCGAGGTCCTTGGATAGTCTCTCTTCCGGAGTATTTATCTCAGCCGTCACCACACACCGCCAACCGCTCGCTTCGGCGCGCTGCTCGTCACATTGTCATCCGCGATGGGCTTCTGTACCGCCGCAACTACCTCTCTGACGGCCGTAAATGGTCGCTAGTGATTCCTCGCCATTTACGTTCCGACATCTGTGCGCCTTTTCATGCGGATCGGCAATGCACCCATGCCGGTGTACTAAAGACGTATGCACGCCTCCAGCTTCGATACTACTGGCGCGGAATGTACCGCTTCGTTCTGCAGTACGTCCACTCGTGCTCTAAGTGTTAACGCCGCAAGAACCCACCTAACAAGATCACAGGACCGCTCCAACCATTGCCTTGTCCCTACCATTGATTTGTACGGCCCTCTACCATACACCCTAGATGGCAACCGCTGGGTTATCGTCGCCGTGGACCATCTCACGTGCTACGCCTAAACTTCAGCGCTTCCGGCGGCCACAGCACGTGAAATCGGCTTGTTCATCCTTCGCAACCTTGTTCTTCGACATGGTGCGCCTCGAGAGCTACTGAGTGACCGTGGTGGTTCATTCCTCTCCGAAGCTGTAGAAGCCCTCCTCCGGGAATGCAACATTGTCCATAGAACTACAAGCGCATATCATCCGCAAACCAATGGTATGACTGAACGCTTTAATCGTACTCTCGGCGACATGCTCACCATGTACGTTTCCGCTAGCCACACTAACTGGGACCGCATCCTTCCCTTTGTTACGTATGCTTACAATAGCGGCACTCAGTCAACCACGGGATTCTCTCCCTCCTTTCTTCTTTATGGTCGCGAACCTTCCTCGTTTATGGACACGATTCTTTTGCATCGCCCGGACGCTTCAGAATCTACTCCTCTATCCCAATCCGCCACTTATGCCGAAGAATGTCGTCAGACTGCCCGCTCACTTACCGCGCAAGATCAGGCCAGCCAGAAACATCGTCGCGACGCAGGCTTTTGTTTTCCATCATATTCACCTGGAACGCTGGTATGACTCCGCGTTCCCTCCTCTACTCCCGGCTTTCCCACAAAGTTCAGCTCAAAGTACGCCGGCCCTTAACGAGTTCTCCGACAGACATCCCCGGTCATCTACCTCATTGAGCCTATTCACCCATCTATGGACCAACGGCGTCGCATACGCGAAACTGTTCATATCGACCGACTGAAGCCGCACTACGACCCACCAGTGCTGCCTGTACCATAGGTCGCCAGGATGGGTCCTTTTTCTGCGGGGAGTGATTCTAGTGGGAAATACGGGCGCCAGCAGAAGACGAAGAATATGACGTTTGTTGTTGGTGCTCGCGCTCGCCCCCGTTTGGCCGTTGCCTGTTTCTGCGCATTCATATAAACGCCAAGCGCATCTCCATTAAACGCGTACTATCAGTAGGTAGTTCACTCAAGCAGTGAGATATCTTCAAGCACACAAAAGTCACAGTCTCGCCGAATGGACCAGCCTTTATTTTTTTATTTATAGATACTGCGATCTGAAATCAGATCATAGCAGGGTGGGTATACATAGAAATATGCAAGCGAATATACAAGCAAATAACGCACACAAATTCATATCATTTGCAAAGATTTTTCAAACATTGATAAGAGTTCTCGGTAACAATCTCAGAATGAAGAGTATTCCTCTCTTTTATTGTCCTAGAAAATAAATAATATTTGAAACAGTTATTCTATGCGTTCAAGGGGGTTATTGATAAAGCGTGTCTTCGTCTCGTGTTATTGCCTGATGAGTAAGTAAAGAACTTGGAAGTGTTAACGTTATAATGGTCGTTTACAAGTTGAAAGAGGAACTTTAATCGGCAGATACGGTTGCGCACTGTCATCGGGTGTAATCCACTGCGTCTTACGAGCTCACCAACAGACGCACGGCCGTATGAATTGAATACAAACCTAACTACCTTATGCTGTACACGTTCCAGTTTTTAATATTGGTTAAAGTGAATGGGTCCTAAATAATTACTGCATATTCCAACAACGGACGAATGTAGGAATTGTGCGCCGATAAACGAAGACTAGACGTAGATGATTTTAGTGAACGCGTCAAGAAGAAATGTTTACGCAAAGAATTTGCAATTACAGTATCTATGTGCTTCGTCCAGGAAAGCTCATTGGTTATCCATAGGCCAAATATTTTTACTCTGTTACCTCTAATAGAGATATGTTGTCAACACTATATGCAAACTGAAGAGGTTTTTTCTAATGTGTGATTCTCATAAAAACAGTTTTTTTTTCAAAATTAATAGACATTTGCCATTGTTCGCACCAAGCAATTACCTTTGCCAGGTCATTATTTAGACGCACTTTATCATCAACAGAAGATATCTTTTCATACAAAATACAGTCATCTGCATAAAGTTTCACGGAAACTGAAGGTTCTGCGACAACGTCATTAATAAATAATAGAAGTGAGAAACAAAAAGCTTGTGTGGAAAAAAGAGGTATCCAAATGATATTTGTCATGCCATACCATGGCGAAGGCTGCGCCTTATCAGAGCTTTATATCCGCGATATGGAGATGGACATAGGCCTGTACCGGAACTTTCAAACCAGCTGGAAAAGTGCTCTTGAAGCAGCTGTAAAGCACCACATTCGCACAAGCACAGTAGGCCTTCATGGCGCTTTCCACTTTGCTGCTTACACAGGGAGCCTCTAGGTAACAGTGGATCATCATCTCGACATAGCAGATGGGATATTCATTCATGGAACACCGAAGAATACGCACCAACTGGACAAATACAAGCGATCGATGAAAATGTCTTAACGCTAGATATTGTGCCGAAGTTCCAGATGTTGAGCCAGGGGACTTTTTGTAGTACGAAAGAGGCTCGAAGGCTCGAAATGACTATTTTTTGTCCTTATGTGATTATCAAGACGAGGAAACAACAAGGTATTTTGAAGACAGTACATTACGAAGGACCGGGGAAGAATATTTAGGCCAGCAAGCACTATAGGAAACGTCTGTCTATATCACCCAAGGCGGGGTGAGTACAAAGCTGTAGATGATGCGAAATGTTCACACGATGACAGCTAGAATCACAAGACTACACACGCAAGAGGGGACCTGGGAGATGACAAAGAAAAATGGTGGAAGAATGCCATCATCTTATGTATTTCTTATGTTTGTAGTGGTGCCAAATTGACGTAGTAACAGGCCAGTATGCGTTCGGCTGGCTATACTCATGGAAAGACCCCTCTATAGCCACGGCACATTGAGCCAAGCGCCTACAAGAGTATAAAATTTGGGTCGCGTACCAATCTGGACGTAAGCACACCGATGTCGACACTGTCTCCCGCTCACCGATTCCCTCTTATGTAGAGAATATTTTTACACTCAATTTCGTGCAGTCAGCGCTTGCCGTCGATGACATGCGTTCTGAGCAGAGCAATGAGCTATGGACTTCATCAGTTTTATAGTTTCTTCTGTATCCTGCAGCTCTTCCGCAATGTAGGACTACACGGTGGCAGGCGCATCACTTTCGAGAGCGCAGCTCTTCGGCACCCGTTCCTGCGGCGAGCATCGGCGTTGGTGGCGTAACCGAGCGAACGATAGCAGCGAAAGGTGAAAGAGAACGCAGAGCGCATCGGAGGATTAAAGACGCGAGGAGGAAAGCCGAGACGCGGGTGCTGCGGAACCATGTGCTGGAAAGCGGATGAGGGTATGGCGAAAGCGTGAGAAGAAAAGCGAAATGTGGCGGTGATGGCTACGAGATGGCGCTAGAGTAGTGCGCGTCGCCTGGTAGGTCTGTCGGTGGCGGCTGCTGTGAATCGGGCCCACGCATCACCCACGCACGCGCTCTCGCGATCTCCAGAATAGCGAGGCAGTCGCGGCACACTTCGTTCCGCTGCCAACGTGCCGCACGAGATAGATTGTGCGCGCCAGCCAATATATCACGAAATGAGAACACATATAGAGCTGTGCTCAAATTTCGCATTAGGGAGTGTCGTAATCGTCGGTGAATGTTCTTTTTTATGTAACAACCACCCTGTGGGCCGACAATAGCTCCAGGTTATACTGCTTCAACTTCAAACTTATTCCTGCATGGCGTCTCACAATGATTCCCACTGTGCCCGCGGTGGTGTGGTAAAGACTGTAACAGAGTGCGTGCCCGAGTGGCGCTCTCGACATGACCGCCGTTGTCACCGCAGCCGCAGCGCCGCTTACGCGAAGGGAGAGAGAGAAGCTCTTCAAAATCATGACTTCGGGCGGCAATTTCTAGATCCACCTACCCCGCATGACGGCAAAATTGCGCTGAGATATTCACTGCAGCGTTTGCCACACGCGGACTGTTTCACCGTAGCCGCAGCGCCGCTTACGCGACGGAAGACACAGATGCTCCGCATTGTTCCTCAACTCGCCGGGACTGTTCGTTATGCGAGCGGCCGGCACGCGACGAGGAACGGGGTAGCCACGACGAGCATTCAAAGCGGTTTGGAAGACGGAGCAGCAGTGGTGGTGCATAGAGAGCAGCTGAAGATATCGGCAGGCTGAAGCCCCAGGCCGGAGTATTAGGTGATAGACCGACAGACGGTGCAAGTCCGAGATTATCTTCCACAGCGAAGTAGCAGCAGCTGGCCGCTTCCTCAGATCAGGATCTCGACGAGCACGCCACATACAAACCTCGTGTTCCAACCTGCTATCAAAACTTTCCGTTGGGGTCATTTTTCAATCGCATATAATCGTATGTAGATTTCATCATCGCGTTTTCTTATTCGTATATTCTGTTAGTGTAGTGGTTGTCGAGTTTATTGCCGTGTGTATTTTTCAGTCGCATGACGTAGTTTTATTATTTATTATTGACTTGTATATTCATACATGGTTGGCTTTGAGTTGCGCGTCGCGTCAAAGTTTCCGTGTTGGTTGCGACCAGCACGCCTTCAGAGAAATTTCGCGGTTATTGTGATCGAGTTCCTCATGTTCATGCAGTCACGCAGCTTAATTCTATTAACTCCTGTTTGCTTTTACGTCGCCTCCCATCTCACACCTCTGATCCGCGCTCGATCAAGCGTTCTACGCCAGAAGCTGCTGCATACGGCGTGGCCGCGTGGGCACCGTGTCTTGACCGTGATCGGCGACATGGGCAATGTGCGTGCCTACGCGAGCCTTATCTTCAAATCGATCTACGATGTGGACAAAGTGCGCCCAGTGCTGGTAGCTTCGTATTCGCTGTGCTTTCGACGTTCGTGTAGAAGCGAGAGACAGCACGAATGTCAATTTTCGCTGCGGCGCTCCCTGACTACCGCGTTTTGACAACTAGTTTTATCACTCATCGAGCGCGATGTGTTCATGTTTACTTGTGCGCGCGTGACACCGTGCTTGTTTATTTAGTTAGCCATCGAAAGGGTGGAACTTTACACGGCCGATGAAATCAATATCCCTACTTCGCACAGATGTCTCGCAATCGATGCTTCGCCTTTCGGGCGAAACTTCAACCTTCCCACACCATTGATACACTTCTACCCTACGGGCTCGCGTCCTCATAATATGTTCCTGCGTCACAAGATGCGTAGCATGCTGAAATGAAACAGACGCGGTAATTACTGCGTTAGCCCGCAGCACTCTTGCTTGGTAATTTTTGCGTGGTTTTACGCTCTGTGCATACTAAAAGTGTGCTGGTGACCGTGCATGCATTTCCAGGTCACAACAATCAATACTTCAGCGGACGAGGACGACGTTGCGCCCATCAGAAAGATGTTCTTCAAAAAAATTGTGATCTGAGGGGCGAGTGCTTGCTGGCTGTCGCAGTAAATAAATTCAGAGCGATAAGAATTGCAGAAGTGTGCTGATTATTTGTTTTTATTTCGGCAAAACTTGCAGAAGTATGCCGTGGAATTGAAGGTACTATGATGCAAAATACTTTTGAATTATGGAAGCGCAAATTGCCGTCTCTTAAGCTATTTGAAAAATTGCAAGTGCAAAGACTAGTTTTCCTCTGAATTTATAATCATTACTTATTTAGACAATATTGAAGTTCTCAAAAACAGCAACATAAAACTTAGTAGCAGTCGATGCGTAAAGATGGCGAGAAAAAGATGAAGTTTGCGAATATCACAAAACTTTAAAGGGGGTGATCGTGCATACGCTATAAAATGCACTGAAACATCATGCCGTCTTGCACGTCTGTGCGCGATGTCAGCTCCGCGCAAAGAGAAGACCTCAGGATGCACTACAAAGCACAAAGTAGGTCCAACGCAATGATGCTGTGCTCTACCAGAATCGACTCTCTTGTGGGAAAACGTACAGTTACAGGGCGGTCTCTAAAGACTTGGCTCGGGCCAAACTCCAATGCCACTAATTGACATGCATGTAAAAAGCAGAAATGCCTTTATGGCATGATCTTTCACCGATTTTAATAAAATCTGTTGTAGTTGTGAGAGACAGTGAAAAATAGTGACTGTAGAAAGCGGTGCTTTAATTTACGACCTGAATTTGTTAAAATAAAAATTGCGAAGATTGGCAAGGTTGCAACTATAGAGCACGAAGTTTACAAATTTGAAGCTCTGTAGGAACAAAGATGATATACTTCTGCAAATTAGATTGGTTAGATCATCTGAAGCGGACAAATCTGGTGGAATATTTTACAGCTGGCGTGAATTGGTTCCATGTTTACAAGAGTTTTTTAAAAGTTTTGTTCATATTAGAAATATTGTTTCCAGGGGTTTATAATCAATTTTGTGCACTTAAGACGCATTATAAATGTAGTTCTCAGAATGGGGATATCTTTAATTGCTGAGTTGTAAACTTGATAATATTTTTTTCTCTTTAGGCTGCAATGTTCAATCATTTTTTGGTATACAAATCGACATCTTAAATAAAAAATTTGCTTGCAGCAGTGACTCGATTTTAAGTTTTTTCCTTGAATCCCACAAACCTCATTAAACTTGGCACAGTGGTTGCTGAGCAAACCGATTCCTCCTTTCCCATGTACTAGGATGGAGAAATGAACGCCTGAAAGCGCAAAGCTATAAAGTTCAAAGCAAAAGGCCACATTCATCTCGCTATTCACTACAGGGATTGCGTTTGCGAACCAAATTTAATCGCATGTTCAGCTGGAGGTGGATGCGAGGAAAAATGTCCTAGAGAAATCACCGAAACCATGGTGATAAGACAGACGACGATTGTGTTCATCTCGCTTTCCAACAAGGAAATTGCTTGCGTAAAGTAAAGTATAGTGCGTACTGAAAGTGAGCACACCGTACCACGTGCTGTATATTAGCATATATTCTGTTTCGAAATAAATCAGTTGTATTAAGCGCTTCGTGTTTCTTGTACAATCTTTCTTTGTCCGTATCTAATTCTAGCATAAAAACAATTTCGCAATACATCGAAAAAAATATTGAACAGAAGCAGGTACTGAAGCAGGCAGACATGACACCTGAACTTCCGTGAAAACATAGTAGAAAACAGGCTATCGCGTACCAGCATAAAATGCATTGAAATAAGCTACCCGTGTTTTGTAGCTCTCACAGAAAGGGGCCTTTACAGTGTAAAAACAACGCCATCAATTAACTCCACATGGAATTTCGCAGGGTGGCAGCTTTGTTACTGCAGTACGAGAAACATATGAACCTGAAGTATTGATATTTTTGAACGTCATTTTTTCCTGGAAATTGCGCGGTATAGCTCATTTTTTATTTCTGCTGCGTACAAACGAAGGGACAACGAAATTGTCTGCAGCATTGATATTGATCTGGGGTGCGCATGGTATATAAAAGAGCGGTTCACTCAGTATTTTTAATCTTTTTCTAGATGCGAGCGTATGCATTTGTCCTGCCGAATATGCACGGAAAGGCAATGAGACCTTGGTTCCTTGCCGCTGCCATCCTTGTACCCTTTATATGCAACCCCTCTGAAGGAGGAGAGTATGGAGAACAGCGCATAGACTTTGAGCCACATTATTTCCCATATCAAAACATCACAAAGGTAAGCGAAATAAGTATTGCGAGCTGTGTGAAAACGGCTTCAACTTGACAGTCAATTCACATATTCTGCTTAGCAGCTATGTATAAGGTTTTCTTTGAAAAGAGGACAATCGATCGTGATTACAGCCGTGCCAAAAAACACATCATTTTCAGGTTTCCGTTAATGTTTCGCACTCTTAATATTTCAGTCTGACAGGATTGAGCATAAAAGGTATATGCTGTCGGTGTTTTGTTTTGTGTCATTTGTTTGTGGGTTGTCATTCCGAAAATTATGAGAAATAACTTTGTCAAAAACGACGAGTAACACGAGACCAAGGTGAGAGCGGGAGCCAACGTTTCGACAAGTGGACTTGTCTTCTACAAGGCGACATATGCTCTCCTCGGCACAGTACATATAGGTAGGGTTCTGTCTTCTTCAAGGCGACATATGGTCTTCTCGGCACAGTACATATAGGTAGTTTATATGTACTGTTCCGCTTCCGGAAGCTGGCTTCCGGAGAACGCTTCCGGCGTTTTGCCCGAATGATCCCCCGGTACTTCGCCCACTCATTATTATCCACTTCCTGGATCCGCGGTGTTTTTTTTTCCTCTTAATGTCAACTAGAACATCGGTTATCCCCTTTGTTCTCTGATCCACACCGGTCTCTTCCTGCCTCTTAACGCTAGGCCGAACATCTTAAATGCGAAGCATTTCTTGGCGAACATTTGCTACTTTGACCTTATCTATCTATCTATCCAGCCGCCTACGACTTTATGCTCTCATGGTCGTTTGGTTTACTTGGTATGTACTAAAATGACACACTATGGCAAGAGCATATAAAGAACAAAAATGAAATGTCATTACATGTGTGTCATGTAGGTCATGAAAGAGCCGCCTACGTATTAGTGCTCTCATCGTCGTTTCGTTAACTTGATAGGCTCCCCGCACACTGCTTTGCGTAATATCGATTCTCACAGGGCGTGGGATCTGCTGGCCTTTTTTGCTCTTATTCAGAGCATCAATTGCTGTTAATCAGAGCATCATCTCATTGACCTACCACAATAAAGGTGTCCCTTTCTCATGGAGTCATCAGTGTCTGAACGCCATCTTGTCGCTTACTGCCATGCTCCGCAGCCCACCTGTTCTGGCCAATTCGATGCTCCATTCACCGTCTGTGTTCGTACTGTACCTGTGGCGACGACCCAACCGAGGGCACCGCGTTGTTTAATAATTGAGAAATGACAGTCATAGATTAACAGTCATGAAAAATGATTAACACTCAAAAACTGCTTGAATGGGTGTCATGTTGGACTAAGTGAAGGAAACATTTGAAGGTGATAGTAGAAGTCGTAGTAACGAGTATGACTCAGCAAAAATGACCGTGACTCAGCGGAAAATAATTAACAGTCAAAAACCAGTGAAATGGGTTCGGACATGAGTGCAAAGTGAAGGCAACAATAGAGGATGATAGTAGAAGTCATATTCATGAGCATGACTCAACAAAAAGGAGAATGACTCCGCAAAAAATGATTAACACTCAAAACCGCTGGAATGGGTTTCATGTTGGACTAAGTGAAGGAAACACTTGAAGGTGATGGTAGAAGTCATAGTAACGAGCATGGCTCAGCAAAAATGACCGTGACACAGCGGGAAATGATTAGCGCTCAAAAACCACTGGAATGGGATCGGACATAAAAGATAAGTCATGACATGAATCATGACATGCGTGTCATGTAGGTCATGAAACAGCCGCCTACGTCTTGATGCTCTCATGGTCGTTCCGTTAACCTGGTCGGCTCCCCGTACACTGCTTCGCATAACATCGATTGCAACAGGGCGTGGGATCTGCGGGGTTTTTTAGAATGTGACCCTTTGAAGCCCACCGATACCATGGAAAAATTTTAAGCGGCATTTGGAAAACTTGGCAAAGGACTCACGATTATGCATAAGCTTCGTGTTATGACCACTTAAAGATTTTAAACATAAGCTTACCCTTTTCTGGGAGACACATCTGCATGGCGTGCTGTCTACACTCACGCAAGACGCTTTTGCCATTCGATAGAGCAAACGCTACACTTGTTATGAAAGCAATAATTTTCATGTGTCTTGAGGTGTCGTAGGTAAGGTCCTCTTCTCACATGATGTAGGAAAAATTTCATCTTCAAATTAAGGGCAATCAGCAAGTCAAGCCGCTACTGCGAAAAAGGTGGCAGGTGTGTTACCTTGAAGATTTACCATAACATATAACGCACACAAAGCTTGAAAGCAATAACATTTGTCTATTTGATACAGCCACTGTAGCAGTTTACACCCTGTTATTGCGAGGATCTTACGGAATCTTAAAAACCACCTGCGGCATGTAGCACAGCTCCAGTCATTGAGCGGTTCTACTCAAAGAGGCAGACATTACTTCACGAGAAATGGAAATATATATCGACTAATGACCAAATTGACTAATTAGGTGTTTAACTAATTACTTTACGGCCCTGTAATGAGTGAAGTGTGCGTGACCGACGATATAGCGGTGCAGTGAAAAAGAGAAAAAAAAAACCAGATCCCTCGCAATGTCGGAATCGATGTAAACGAAGCTTTCAATGTTGTTTGCATTCATTGACAGTATTCGGCGATGATGTTGACGGCATACGACAGTCGTGATGTGACGTTAAATGTTACCTTGCCTCAACCACTTGTGCTCGTCCACCTAGTACACACAAAACAGAGCGATGTGCCATTCATTCACTCATTCCTTTACTAAAGAGAGCCCAAATCAGCAATGCGTTCTGCCGACGTGTTTTCTTTCTCCGGTGTCATGTTAGGTGAACTGCCACGAGCGCAAATGCGTAAGGTTAATCACCTGTTTCCTGACTGCGTCGGTGCGAGATCCGTTTGCACCCATTCCATGCTCTCTCTCTCTACTCTCTTTCTAACATTTTCCCTACCTCATCTCTGGACTGTCGTTGCTATTGCGCGTGAGCACGCAGGCAAGCGCGGCAGCTCCTACAATGCTTTACCGAGGGGTCACGCCCAATTACGGCGTCCAGAAGGCGTTCTGGCGTCTCCGAGGGTGCGTCAGAGGGTATTGTGGCCTGAAGCCCCTTTAGTCATTATTGTGGCGCCGCTCTACCGAAACGTCATTGACGTGGCCTATCTCGTGTCCCGCAAACCCGTGCCGTGAACTCTTAACCACCCCCCGACGCGACGTGCAAGGCGGCGGCGGCGGCGGCAGCAGCAAGAAAGTCGAAGCAAGAGACAAAGAAAGCTTCGCTTCAAAAAAATTCGCCGACGATTACGATACTCCATATTGCGAATTTTGAGCGCAACCGTTTAGGTGTTTTGAATTCACGATATACTGTGGCAAATAATTTGATTGTGAACGACAGGGCCCTCTGGGCGGAAGCGCTGAGGCTCTGCTAGGGCAGCTAATTTAGGAGCAGAGGCAGACGAAGCATTTCTACGGGTTGCGTCGCTCATTGTTCTGGAAGAAAGCGTGAACACGGGAACACGTGGCTTGCGCGAAGCGCATTCTATGTCGGCGCAGGCAAAGTAGCGCATGCGCAGTGGGTCCGAAGCCCACGCCAGCGCTTTATTTCGATATATGGTATCGGTGGACGCGCTCGCCGCATGCCCGATCGCCGCCCTGGAGAACGTCTCGCGCGACACTCCGCTTTGCTCCGCAACCTTTTGCCATACTCTCCGCCTCCACTTTCCCCCTCATGCTTCCTCTGAACTATCCACCTCTGCTTTCTTCCTCGCGCTCTCTTCGCTATCGCTTTCTTTAATCACCTCTGCGCTCCGCGTTCGCTCTTTTATGCTTCGCTGTGCTCTTTCGATCCGTTACGCCGAGCGATGCCGACGCTCAACGCAGGAACAGGCGCCTAAGAGCAGCGCTCTAAAGTAACTGAATATCCAAGACTGTGTGTGCGGAGGCAAGTAAAAACAATCACAACCACAAATGCAGCACTTTAGGAGAATACGACTACGATAAGCGCGAAACGCGGAGATCACTTGGCGCAAGAAATAAAACAATAAAAAACACAGACTCAGCTCTACTTGATATTCACCTAAAGCGAAGCGTTCTTAGTGTGATTGGCTCACGAAGCATGTGTGTGTTTATATCAAGTGTCACTTTCGATCTAAAGGTAAGTATTAAATAGCAGCATGTTAAACGAAGAAATGGATTTATTTGCAGTGACTCATAGACCGCCTGGATACTTTATACACATACTTACGTGCCGTAGATCATCTATATATTATTTGTAAGAAATTTCAGTGGTTATCCAAGTGTCGGTTTCTGGCACGTCCATTTCTTCTAGTGCAACAGCAGAACAAAACGCGCCAAGCTCCTCAGCGCACTGGCTTGCCCGCGAGAAAGGGTGCTTAATGCGGCTTGTAGACGCATGTGTCCGTGGCGTGATGTTTCAATACTAGGCTTGTGTGCTAGGGGTTTAGTGTTCACATCGTGCTGTCAGACAATTAAAGCGAAGATTTCTTGCCCAATTCGAGGCACCTTTGGTACTGGCCCGCCGCCGAAGGAGATTCCAATGGGCAGAGGGATGACGCAGGTCGACGCTTGCAGTCGTCGTCGCTTGTAGCACAGCCATATTGAGCACGGAACACTGTGATGTTCTCCAATGTAGCTAAATGCCCCGGTGAGAGTCTAGATGCCTCAGAAGGGTCCGCAGCAGTTTCTCGTTCACCGAGTGCGTCTGCGGAACTTCACTGAGACTCAGCCGGTCAGTCAGCAAGCGCTAGACAAATCCCCACTGAGTTCTGCCAGGCTTATTTCCCCGCTCAAAAGTGGCAATTTTACAAACTTACGGTAGCACTAAATACAAACAAATTTGTAATACGCTTCACAAGATATGACGTAGCCCAACTGCGTTAACAAAAATAAACAATTTTGCAAACAATCAGTAGCACTAAATACAAACAAATTTGTAATATGCTTCACAAGACATGACTTAACCCAACTGCGTAAACAAAAATAAAACCTTTCCAATCCTACGTCAGGAAGAAAAAAAAACGATTTGGCTGAATCGATCAAGGCTGATTCTTGATCTAGGGGCTTCGACTTCAGCCATCGGCATTGCCATGGAGAGTTTCCGTTTTATAGCGTATCTCGAAGAATATTGCTGCAAAGCGATACTCAAACGCAGGAGGCGACCATTTTTGGAAGTCGTTGTCTGCAACCACCTGAGAGGACAATGATCTGTTTCGATGATGCACCTCGAGCCCGCAAGAAAACAAGACAATTTTTGAAACTGCCCAAACTAGACAGGCGCACTCTTTCTCACTAGCGCTGTAGGCCTGTTGTAGACTAGTGAGTTTCCGACTGGCGTAAAGGACGGGGTGTTCCTCTTCGCTCTCTCCCTTCTGGCATAGTACCATGCCCATTCCTCCTAACGCACTGAACCACAAATCCCTCGTGTAGTCCGGCGACCTTAGCACGGGCTGACTAGTCAGCGCGCTCTTTAGGGCGTTGAAAGCCGATTCTTTTTTTTTGTCCTAGAGGACGCTCTGTGGCTCAGTTTTTCGTAGAGAATCAGTCAGAGCGATAGCTAGTTCAGAATATCTTAGGATGTACCGCTGATAGTACCCTGCGACCCCTAAGGAAAGATGGGATATCCGTCTTTGTACGGGTCTGCGGGAAATCTCGTATCGCAGCCACCTTAAGCTCAGAGAGACGGCTACGGCCCTGTCCGATCACACGACCGAGATAGATTACTTCCGCTTGCGCCATCTGACATTTTGTTGCCTTGACGGTTAAGCCGGCTTCACGCAAGCAGGCCAACACTGCCCTCAGATGTTGCATATGCTCGACCAGGATGCGGAATATATCGCGACATCATCTAAGTACGGCAAGGCGAACTCTTACTGTCCTCTCAAAACTTTGTCCATAAGGCTTGAAAAACAGTACGGGGCATTTTTCAAACCGAAGCTTAGGACCTTAGGGCGGAACGTTCCCAACGGCGATATGAAGGCGGCATATCTGCTAGCCTGCTCTGTGAGCGGAACCTGCCAGTAGCTTCGAACTAGATCTAGTGTCGAAATGAATCGGGCGCTAGTAACCTTCTCGATGGGCTCTTCGATGTTCGGTATAGGATAAATTTGATCTTTAGTGATCGCGTTTAGCCTGCGGCAATCTACGCAAGGACGCGGATCCTTGTCCGGCACCTTCAATTAGGACCAATGGCGAGGTGTAATCACTCTCGCAAGGCTCGATCACACCTAGAGTCAACATGTTTTTCACTTCCGCGTCCATCATCTCACGTTGGCGCGGTGACACTCGATAAGCCTTTGAACGTACCGGCTCCAAAGAAGTGAGCTCGATTTCGTGCGTAAGAACCGATGTCCTGCCTGGCCTATCTACAAATAAATCCTGAAAATCTTGCAAGGACTTCCTGCAACTCCGTCACTTGTTCAAGCTCCAGTGGCGCTTTCGATACTAGTTCATTAATTAGTTGTTCGCTAGCCTCTCCGTTAGAGACTGTCACGAGCTCCCGGAAGCCCTACCGGAATCTCTGCTTAACCTCCCTGTCTTTCCTTTACCATTTGTTTCTCTCTCTTCTTGAGTAACGTATACCATCATGCATACAACTGCTTCTCGTTCCTAATCAAGGCTGAACTGGCTATCTCTAACGGCTGTTGTAGGCCTTCTGATGTGGTCGCTGCAAACAAATCTGGCAACTGCTCTTCCAATAACTCGGCTGCTGCCATTATGGGTACTTCTGATTGTCTGGATCCAAACTTCTGTAGTTCCACTGCGGAGGCGTTCTCAATCTCCGCTTCCTGAGATTGCAAACCGCCATCCACCTCACTTAGTTCCGTTTCCACGACTGCTTTGGCAACCAGCTCACTAGCTTTCGGTCTCGTTTGTGCCATCACGCTAGCCTCCTCGAACATTAGCCCTTTCTCGCGCAAAATCTAATCCGACCTGTTTGAGAACAGGTAAGGGTACAGCATAGGAAGCGTATGCGATGCGGCAGCTTCCGTGTCAACTGTACCGAAATGACCTTTAATTGCTACTTGTGCGACCGGAAGACATGCACTGTGAGTTCCTACAGCTTGCGTTATCCTGGCGCTTTTACCCACGAATATCTCAGGTCCCACATAAGAGCTGTGAACCGCGTCTATGGTAGCCGCGGAGTCTCGTAGCACGTGACATGATTTCCCGTTTACCTCAAGGTCGCGTATATGCAGTTCGAGCTGCTTCATGTTCTCGTCATTGCAACCAACCAATCAAAACATTACCGTTACCTCGTCACATTGCGCAGCAATGTGCCCTGGTTTATGACAGTTCCAGCAAAGAAAGGGTTTCCTCTTTTCGCATTTCTTTTGCTGCTCCGCTTTAACTCCAGAGGTATCTTCCGACACGAAAGTACTACATTTTGAGGCACCATCAATTACAGGCTCATTCTTTCTTTTTTCAGACCCTAGCTTCGGCCTGTCGAACCTGACATTGAGATCGCCTTTTCGATCGTCGCTGACTTCGCTAGCCCGACGCATCACAAATTCCTCGGTTAGTTCAGCTGCTCTGGCTACCGTGCTTCTGGCCTATATTGAACCCAGTACTTCACGTTCTCTATTAGCCGGTTATAAAATGGTTAAAGTGCAAAGCACTGAACAACCTTCGCGCGATCACCGGAAGCTTTCTGTTCCTTGAGCCATTCCTCCACGTTTGACATAGGCTTATACGCTAACTCTGTATAGGACTCATTCCCAGCCTTTTCCAGATCGCGGAACTTCCACCGGAACGCTTCCGCTGACAGCCTATACTTTTTCAGCCAACTGGACTTTACGTTATCATAATCCTCAGCTTCCTCTCCGCCGGTTAAGCAAGCGATTACGTTCGTTGCCTCGCCCAGTAACAGTGTGAGCAGACGCCTCGACTCAAGAGAGAACCCTTGCTTCTCGCAGGTCCGCTCGAAGTTCACCAAGAACAAACCAATGTCATCTCCGAGCTTATAAGTCCGCATTAGCTCTGTCATCTTTAATGATATGCGCTCTCGTGCACTGTTCCCATCGCTCCTCTGCCCTGGTGCTCGAGCTTGTTCCATTTTAATCTCGAGTCACTTAAATTCTAGTGCACGTTCCCTCTGTTCCTTACGTTCTTCCCGTTCTTTACGTTCCGGTCGTTCAAGCTCTTCTGCCTGACTTTTTGCAGTCTTCCTCTCTCTAATGATCTCTAGGTATTCCGTAAGCTCATCATCCTCAGCCTTTAGAGCAAGAATACCCTCAATCAGCTGTGGTTTTCGGAGTGCGTCAGTGACATTCAGGCGCAACTCCTTCGCTATCTCCAACAACTCCGGTTTACGGAACGACTTCAAATTCATGGCTGTTTTCAGTGCGGCTCTCTCTCGGTACACAACTGTCTTGCCGCAATCTAACTAGGCGACAACAATAGCTCGAATTACCCGTTCTGTTCTAACACTTCAACAAAACCTGGCAAAACTCAGCAAAGAAAGTCCCACACTCACCAACTTGCAGGCAAGAATCTGGCATAGACCATCCCAAACGCTGCATTCAGTTGCGACTTGGTAGACGAGGCGCGTAGATCCATATCTGTTCGCTTGCCATCCAGTTGCAGAGCGGGTTGGTATTTGATGGATCCCACCGCTGCCACCAGTTGTTACGGGCCGGGGTTTGGGGAACTTTCAGCAGCGTCTGCTTGAAGCTCGAACCAGGTTCACCATTGGAGAGGGCCCGTCAGGGAAGACGAGGCGACGTAAAAACAATAAGACAAATTTAATACATGGTTACGGATAAGCGGTGTGCTCCTACTGAAAACATACAAGAAACGTTCAGCGTGTGTGCACCTACACGCTAGGGCACACCAAAAAGTGCTCTCCACGTGGCTGCTGGCTGGCTTTCTTATACCCTTGACCATCCGAGCACTCTCCCCTCTGTTCTACCCCACTGCAGGACAGAGCAAAGTAGAGAGGCGAAGTAGAGTTGGTGGGTGACCGTAGCGGCGTCAACGTCCTCAGCGGGGAGGAAGGGTTGCAGGGTGGCACGAGAGGTTTCGTCTCTGACCCTCGCAACTGACACGTCGAGCGAGATCGTTGTTTACGAGCGAGATCGTTAGGCATGCTGATTACCATACGTTTGCACGTGGTCCGATCATCGCCGCTCAAAGTCAATCAGAATTGACTACACGTGGTCCGGGCATCGCAGCTCTAAGGGAATCGTAACAGTACGTAACTGGCCTCTAACGCCGAACGCGCTTAACGTCATTGGTGTCGTCATCTTGGAATGGTGCAGCGAAGAAGTAGTTTACCGTTTCAAGCATGGAAGAAGGGAAAAGTTAGGAGAGAGGTTACGTCATGCAGACAGCCTTGGCAAGCGAATGCTCCGTGACGCTAGAATCGAGATTTGCCGAGGCGTTTGGTGCTCAGTGGTTTTTTAATCAATGAGCACTGGCTCTGGGGCCCTGCCGCAGCGCTGCATGCAGAGCGGGAGCCCTAAAATTTACGGCGCACTAGACGTGACTATCACGTCCTGGGCTGACACGCTTGGCTTCAATCGCGTTGCGCGATGCTCCCTCCTAACTTTTCCCTTCCTCCATGGTGTCTAGCATAGAGCTTCATACAATAATTACTAGAGGAAACTGTGGCGTTAACGTCTACGCGAGCTGCAAGCAGGACGATTTAGCCAGCATGGCAATGATGGTTAATACGTGAATGTGCCTAACATCGTCCGTTTGGCTTCAAACGGCATTGTGACTGCAAAGTCATCAGTTTCAACAAAGTAGGGCATCACATGCGCATATTGCACTTTATAAATTGTAACCGGGAAGTTCGCAAGGTGGATGCACGTGGAAACAATTCTCAAGATGACACCAGTTTCGATATAATAATTCCTGAACTTCGCGAACAAATACATTGGCGGTCCAGTTACTTTTGAGCATCTGTGCATAAATTATCGTTTTTGTAAAAGAAAGCAAGCTGGAACGAGAACGCATTTTTACACCAAGTTGGATGGCGCATCTCGTAAATTTAGTCAACCCTAGATATGTTTTCAGGTTGATATGCCTTCCAGTCTCACCGGCTCTATATGTGTAAATTGCAGTAGATGCTGTAAGAAAATTGGGTAAACTTTATTAGTAATTCCTGGCTATTTAGCTAAATATGCATTTCCATTTCTCGGGCAAGCAGTGCCCGCCTCCTCGACTAGAGAAACTCAGGGATTAGAATTGTGCTATCAGCCAAATGCGATTTTTAAAATTGCATAAAGAATTCGCAGGAACACCTGGTAATATTGCACGGCTCCGAACTACATACTTTCATGTCTTCTGCACGGGTCTGCCTTGAGAAGTGAGTCCGGAGAGTCACCAAAAGGGCAGAAGGCACTATAAAACAAGCAAAAGTTTATTCCGAAAGACGAAGCATCGATTGCGACAGAAATTAGGTAGGCAGCTAGGCGAAGTAAGCATATTAGTTTTATCGGCCGTATGAACCTGCCAACATTCGCCTACTAACTAAATTAGCAAGCACGGTTTCATGCACGTACAGGTAAACAAGGACACATCTCGCCCGATGACCATGAAATCTCGCTGTCAAATGCTGCAGTCAGGAAGTGCGGCAGCAGCAGCGAGTGAATTGGCCTTGTTGCTACCTCTCGCTTCAACGCCCACTAAACGTCGAAAGCACATCGCATACGAAGATACCGGCACTGGGCGTATTTTGTCCACGTCGCAGATCGCTTTGAAAATGAGGACCCGCTTAGGGGCGCATTCACGTCGCAGATCGCTGTCAAATACGCTGTAAGCAGCAGCGGCCGCCAGAGTAGAACACCCCCACACTCCCCCACCGTGCCTGGCGCGCGACAGAAGAAGCGCACTTCCGCCCCGCCTGTGTCTCTCGCGCGCGCGAGATTGAGCCGCGATCGTCGGTTGACCAGCGCAAGCTTTCACCCGTACACACAGCGTACAGCGCGCGGCGACGATGTTGCCGTGTTTGGACTTAACACGCAAGATCACGGCGACGGTGACGGCAGAAATGCTCTTGGAGTGTCCGCATAATTGCTATCGTAATAAAAGCAGTCAAGTGAATACATCTGACCTAACGTCCGAAAGTCACTCACAGGCTTAAGGAAACGCCGCAGGCGGGGCTCTTTGGATTAATTTCGACCAGCAAGGGCTGCGTAACGCGCACACAAATCTAAGAACACTGACAGTTTTTGGACTTAGTGGGGAGCCAGTTGCAGCCGCTACGCCAAGGAATTGAACGCGCTACCCCGTGATCAGCACGGAAAACGCGTAGCTAGTGAACGACCGCGGTATGTCAGAAAGCAGGCTTTATATTACTGTAGTAGAATTAGAAAACCCATAGCTTCCATGTTGCTGAACAGGGCATACTAATACAGTATACGGCACCGTACGTATACGATGCCTTTGAAGAGTCTCCAAAGGTGTGACACCTTACGATACGCAAAAAGCAAGTGTGTTCTCGTCTATTAGGTTTTATTTTCTGTGAGATTAACATTATAACTACAATTTCAGGTATTCGAAGAAAATGTGACGTTGTGGCTGTACGGAACGAACTACAAGCACCAAGCTGAAGGCGGAACCCAATGTATCTACTTTCTACCTCAGAGCTTTCACGATGGTGGACTAAATTTCACCTACAACAAACTCGTGAACGGGACATGGCAAGTATTTTGGAAACTTTTATCAAATAAAAACGAAGTCACCAAAAGTATTTAAGGCTGGATGCGGAATTTAGTCGTATGCAGCAGGATAGGACCACATTTCAAGTAAATTATGACAAACTTTGAGCGGCGATTCTTGGCGGTGGTGTTGACATCATACCCCACTGGCGTCTGGTGTTTCGAAGTAATAGAATATTATTGGTTGTAGCATGAAAATAAACATCAAATGCATAAATGTTACGCGCTGGTGTCGTCGCGAGTTCGCAGTGGTAAGCAAGCAATGAAATAACATACTGCCGTCATATTTTCGGAATAATATCTAATATCATAGTAGCACAAGTAGGTTCTTAGTATGCGTCAAGTTTTGAATGGTCCCTGATATACTGAACTTCGTCTTTTGTAACAGCCGGACATTTAGTGTGAGCGTATTGCGGACGCAGACGGATCGATGACATGTAGCAGCCAGTTTTCTAGACCACCTGCCCTTGCCAGAGATAATGCGAGTGGTCATGCGCATGCTTAGAACATCCGGTTGGAATTGCTAGCAAATAATCCCACCTGACGATGCATTAATGCGATGCATTACCTTTGTGTATAAACGCTAAGTGGTTTGAAGGCGAGAGAGCGGTTTCTATCGCGCATTCCTACGCTCTCCACGTATGCTCGTTTCTCCTCCCCGTGCACTTTTCTAGAAGACATGTGGGCATTACCTCAGCAGTTCAATGTTACACTGGTGCTTATTGCTTGGTCTCATCTTCTGTTTCCTTCTGTCACCTTATTCTGTCAACTTCTGGTATCGGGACTCGACTTCTCCGTTTTTTCGCCTGCACGTTGTTGCCGACGCGCGTACCGTGGAAGGTACGCTTCAAAAGATGAAAGCAGTTGATTAAGTAATAGAGGCAATCTAGACGATGGGAAGAGCGGGCGTGCATATGACTGCATGGTAAAGGGTTGCCAGCAGGCGTGTCACAAGTGACGTCGCTCTTAGACGTAGCAATCGATTGCGTTTACCCGTGCTATGTCACGTTCATGACCTCTTTAATGTCGATAATTGTGAAGAAGGGATCGTAAAAGGCCAAGAGAGGAGGACGTGATTTTTTTGGCATTATCGTAACTGGGTTATAAACCCGTCGACTCGCTTTCGACTCCTGTTGACACCACGGATCTCTGAATACCAACGGGATCTGCTTGACACAAGTTCTTTAAAATCACTGAAACGCTTCTCCTGTGGCATGAAGAATCCCATCTAAACATCTCGTGCACTGGCAGCCTCAGTTTTCTTATATTACACTTTAGGTGGCATTATTTACGTTTAATTGAACCGGCAACCGACTTGACATGGCCAATGTAAGAAAAATGTAATTTCAATAATATTGCTTCGAAGAAATGTTCGGGTTTATTCAAATTCAAATACAAAGTCTTTATTTTCAAAACAAGTTTGGTGGTTGACAGGGCTAAAAGCTGCGGTCTGCAGCTTGACCGATGCCCGGACACTATATTCAAGGCAGGACTTGACATCAATGTGCATGTCGAACCGTTAAAGAAATATACATACAAAACAGAAAATAACAGTTCATCAAAAATAAGAATGCACTATAAGAATAAGAATACACAGAATACAATAGGAATAAAAATACACAATACTAGATATATTGCTATACATGAAACAAAAAGGTTTATATACAGCAGACAAAATATTTACAAAAGTCAAACATCATGTTTAAATGGGAAAACGTATATATATATATATATATATATATATATATATATATATATATATACATGCACCCACACATACAAGTATAATACATTTGGAAAATATGTTACACTCTAAAACACTATTGCGTGAAGTACAAGTAGACACAGGAGGAACCAGCTTCTGTGCAAAAAGAAAAAAAAGAATTGTTCATATATGTAGCTTCACTTTGTTTGTTTTGAAACATCGCCGTTAGTGTTACTGTGCATGTTGTGTCACTCATCACATTAGGAAACCTCCTCTCTTTTGCTATCATAACTCGTTCATTTGAGAACCACGTAGTTTTCTCTGTCTTTTTCTTTCGATGAAGATAGTTTTCGGCTTTTTCGATAACAAAATTTTTGATATCATTCCAAAGCTCATCTGGTACCCTGGCAATCACATCCAAATATTTATATCGATTGCTGGCAGCTACTTTATGATTAGAAGGTATATAGTGAAGGTTGTAACCAGTAGGCATAGCTGGGTGGTCTTTTTAGTATTTCGTAGTTCAATCCGTATTTCTGATATTAGTAGTTGCTGATCTGACCCACAATCAGCACCAGTGGGTGTTTTAGAGCTAGTCTGTAGTGCGTAGTCAATTTCATTATTGATCACCGGTAGAAGAAAATGCATATAGTCGGCGTTCTGCCTAACGAAAATGTTACATATAAAGAGATTAATGGCAGAGCATACGCTGACAAGAATATTTCCAGGTGCATTCCAGTGTCCCAAACCAAATTTGCCTCTAATACCTGGCGCTTTTTCATTACGAAGTTTTGCTTTGAAATCATTTTAGGTTTACAGTTTATTGTTTTTGGTATTTGCTTGCATCTTGAAGCTGGCTGTAGAATTCTTCCATATCTTCTTCATTAGCTTCTCAAGCTACGACGCATACATGAATTAGGATGCAGTCTCTTGGGTTACTTTTTATCCTGAGTGAAATAATGCGTTTGCTGAGTGGGTTATAGCCCTAGTATTGAATTTCTGACTGCCTTGCTTACAACAAATGCGGCACCATGCCAATTTGTTGTCTTCGTGCCTAAGAAAAAAATAATTAACTCGTTAAAATTGAAGTACGGCATGCCTGTACATTTGAGCTCCCTAAAAATAGTTTTAATTATCATCGCTCCACCCACTATTTCTAACTTTCATTGATGCATGCTTTTAACGTTCCAAGTACTATCGCGCTCAGTATGAGCTACAGCACGTGGCGAAGCAGTTACACGTTCCAGCAATTAATGAGTGCAGTAGTGCTTATCCTACTGGCTCTTGAATTGCCTGGTCAAACTTGGAAATGACAACCTTTGTCCCTTAACTTCCTGAATGCTTTGATGTTGAAGCGTCATAACGCACAGTCTACTCGATACAGCTCTGTGAATGTATCTATTAGCAGATGAGAGAGAGAGAAATGAAAGGGGAGAGGCAGGGAGCTTAAGCAAAGACGTGCCTGGTTAGCTACCCAACATTAGGGGAGGAGAAAATTGCAAAGAATTGATAAGAAGGAAAGAGAAGAAAAATGGCAGAGTCCGTCATTGTGCACACATTCGCAGAGAAATGACCGCTGTCACAATCGTTCGTAGAGTGTAGTATCCATCAAGAAGTGCAGAAGGGCTTCTGCGGCCTTTCGCGTGCAAGAATGCATAGGCCATGGTCCTATATAGGTTCTTTTCTTCCGAGAGCACTCTTACATCGAATTGACTGAGTCTAGCTTGTAGAGCACATCGTTGAGCGTTATAGGATGGGCAGTGACAGAGAAGGTGCTGTAGAGTCTAATTGCACAAGCGAAAATTGTACGTCACACTGTTGGCCATTCTTATTAGGAATGAACAGACATTTGTAATTGCGACACCCAACCGCATACGTCACAGTCTGGATGCCTCGTGGCGGGAGAGTCCAGGGCCGGTTTTTGTAGCGACGCCTTTCGGTGCTAAAGCCTTTTTGCGCTTATCGCGCTTTGTCAGTGGTCAGAGCGACGGTCCGCTCGCGTTATCAACGGGATAAGCCGGTCGTGAGCGGTGGATGATAAGACTAGTATGGAATAAGTCATAAGGAATCGCTACAAAATACCGGCCCAAGGGACGTATTCTGCGACGATCACTTTCGGTGACAGTGTCGCCTCGGCGATATTACCGCAGTCCGGCGCGCGCTTATTGACTGGTCGAGCAAAAGCGGATGACGCAATGCTCAACTAGCCAATCAGCTCATCCAATTTAGCTCAACCAGCCAATCAGCGCGCGCCTGATGACCAAGGCGATACTATCGCCGAAGTGGATCATCGCAGAATACGTCCGCAGATGTCAGGCAATGTCGCAAGTTGTAGGGTCGAGAGAGTGCTACCGTGAGTAGGTGAAACGCTGTTAATTCCATCGTAGAAGTACGTTGTAGCGAACAAGCTATGTAGCATTGAAGGGGTCTACTGATTTTGCAATGCGTATTAGAGCAGTGCACGGGCTCGGGCTTACCCGAAAGTCCGAGCCCGGCCCGGCCCATGGGCCGGGCCGGGTAGCACAGTTTTTTGACGGGCGCGGGCACAGCGTGTGCTTTTTGACTCGGGCCCGGGCCGGGCTCGGGTTTTTTGACGCGGGCCCGGGCCGGGCTCGGGCTTTCTGGTGGTGTGCATGTAATGTGCAGCGAGTTATTCAAGGGTGTCTCAACTCTGAAAAACATCATTTTTCGGTCTCGGGCCGGGTTCGGGCCGGTTTTGAGTCGGGCTCGGGTCGGGCTCGGGCTTAAGGTAAAGGGTTGTCGGGCCGGGCCGGGCGGGTTACGTAGATTATTTCCGGGCCCAGGCCGGGCCCGGGTCTCGCCATAAATGTTTTGATCGGGCTCGGGCGGACCGCCCAACGTAAAAACGGACCCCGGCCGGGCCCGGGCTGAAAAAATCGGCCCGTGCAGTGCTCTAATGCGCATACACGCAGTGTCTGTTCATAAACTTTGCGTAAGAAGAATGTCTGCAATTTCAACAAACGTAGTTGTGTATGATGCTCCGCAACACACTTAACATTCCCTTAGTGCTTAGCTATGGGAGACATTGCATTTTACAAGGAAGAAAAATCTTCGTATTGGTTTTGATGTCAATTTTATAAATACGTGTTTGGAAGGAAACTGCACAGCGAATCTTTTATGATGATTCTTATTACTATGGTGAGTTGTTCTAGTCAAATATGGCTACTTTATTAATGTGTTGGGCTGCTGAGCACGTGGTTGGGGGATCGAATCCCGGCCACGGCAGGCACATTTCGATGGGGGCGAAATGCGAAAACACCCGTGTACTTAGATTTAGGTGCATGTTAAAGAACCCCAGGTGATCCAAATTTCCGGAGTCCCCCACTACGGCGTGCCTCATAATGAGATCATGGTTCAGGCACGTAAGACCCTTAATTTTTTTTACTTTATTAATTCGTAAAAGGAAGAGTTAAGCGCATTTTGCATGAAAATGTTTGCTAATACTTTCACCGTTCTCTGAAACAGGCACCCAGAAAACGCATTGCTCATGGTTGTGAACACGACGGCGAGTCACATATAGTACGTATTGTTGCGACTCGGGGTCCGAGGACGAGAGACGGAGTCTTGAAGCAGACGAAGAGGAGACGAAAGCTTTATACAATATGTACAAATATGTACAGATATAGCCGGAATAGCAGGTATTAGCTGGTAATAGCTGCCCTTAGCTGGTGATAGCTAGTAAAAGCAGTAAGAGCTGGTAAGAGCGCACCAGACGAACGGGGCGTCCGATGGCGACTGTCTGGCTTAACAATGGGGCGGTTCCTCCTTAAATCCCCTTGGCGGCGACTCGTCGACATGACCCTGAAGGGCGAGTGGTCAGTCGTCGCGGTCCCCCTGGCGACTCCTCGTCGACAGGAACCAGACGGGCGGTTGATGACGTCGCCCGCGCCGTATTCTTCTTTCCACGGGGGGAAGACTTGGTGCCGCTTGAAATGACACGCGTCTATTGCTCCGCCGCAGCAAAGATGGGTGCTTCTTGAAGTCTCCCCGCGCGTTGAATTCTTGATTGGTCGCGCAGACGTGGGAGCTCCCGTCACCTCGATCACAGGCACGTAGCACGGCACAACAGTATATACTTCACGAATACCATAACAGCAACAACCTGAAAGAACAGTTTCGTGGGTAAAATCGAGAGCCTATCAATTGCAGGCGAGAAAATGCTTCATAGTGATCCTCAGTTGCCTTTATCGACGTCATGGCACAGCCCTTACGCAACCAAATCTACCGACTGTGGTTATGTGGAGGCACGCATTATTCGCGAAACCCATCACTTCACTACAACTTCGAATGGAAACCATGAAGCAGTTACTTAGGCACCAATCGCAATGCCTAAGGTATACTCGAGGCTATACAGCGCAGCTTAGGCTGCGCTGAAGAGGGAAATTCAAACGCCTTCTGGCTCACCATGTCTCAATCCTGCGTTGTCTAACTACACAAACTGAGAACTATTCGCCTCGTGAGTACATAAAAGAGAACCTCACATACCTGCCTTATAGAGAAGACACTACAAGCCTCAAATGAATTCACTTAATTTTTGACCTCCACAGGGGAATAATAGTGTCTTCAGTAGTAGTTGTTTTTGTTGTAGCCTATCACGCCTGTGGCTCCTACTCACGGAGGGGGATTGGCCAAGATATGGGTGGATTATTCCAAATTAATATGGAGGATACATTTCCGAATATCTATGAAATTAGTATTGAACAGCGTAGAGTTATATGTTAAAGTAAATCAAGAAAGTCATATCGAATGAGTAATCATTGATTTGAAAGTACAAAAAAAGGATAGAATTTAGCAGGGTATTCGTTTGGAGTCTGTAAGGAACGTTTGGACGGCGAAGCAAGCATCCCTGTGGCTGAATCCCAAAGTGGACGCCCCGAACGAATGAATATTAGGTTCTGTTAAGTCCAGGCCAAGCCTTCGAAAAGGTATTTCCAACAATCGTTTTCTTGCCGCAGTAAAGCGGCGACAAGATAGAAGAAAGTGGTGTATCGTCTCTTCCTCATTACAAAACGGGCAGAGGGGGGAGGGAACCAAACCCGACCTGTGTAAGTAGAAATTTAGGGAGGGTATACGGCAACGTAATTTGGTGAGAGAGACCTCAAGCATCTTTGTGTTACAGGATTCGCTACGCCAGGGAAATATCAGGTGCTTATAATCTGGAGAAACAGTCAGAACTTAGTTTGATAAGGCTTTTCTAATTGATCGCATCTGAAATCTAGCCGCCGTGATGTGTGCAGTCACTGGTAGAATGGGAAGAACAGGGCCGGAAAGTGAGGTCTTTGCCAGTGAATCGGCAGTTTCATTAAAAAACAATCCTTTATGACCAGGTACCCAAATCAAATGAACACATTGCACATGGGCAGGAACTAGCAAGTAAAATAGTTTTAGCATAGGTGAATCATTAGTGGCGGTAAGGGAAGAGGATACAGAAAGGGAGTCAGTAAGGATAGCAGCTGTTGTAGTCGTTTGGTCTAATTTACGTAAAGCTAGGATTACTGCTAAAACCTCGGCCAGAAAAATAGGCACAAAGTCGGGCAATCTTAAAGAGAAAGACAGTCGAGTGCAGGACAAAATATCCCAATGCCAGTCTTTTCCTCGCTCTGTGATGCAGTAAGCCTCATACTGCTCGTTATTGAGGCTTCGTCTTCTTAGCTGCAGCCATACGGTGCAAAAGGCATATTTCACTAAAATATTTGGGCCGAGCAGCCTGTGTCAGTTCGCCAAACAGATTCGTGATGTTTGTTCCTCAAGGATGATGATGAAGAATAAACATTTATTAGGCCCAAAATATATTGGTGGTGCCCACAGGTACCAGACGGGGTGGTTCCCTAGTTACGGGACCCATAGTTCCCAGCAGCTCCTGGCCCCTGTCCGTCAGTTCTGTCCGTCAGAACTTGAGTTCTGTGCACTCGGCCAAGATGTGCGGCAGGGTGCCCTTTTCCCTTTTGCAAAAAGGACAGAGCGTATATGTTCCGCGGGGTACATGCGGTTCATCAGTACGGGATGCGCAAGCGATCCCGCCTACGCTCGACGCAGGATGGTCTGTTGTTGCCTGGTGAGTTTGGGGTGCGGTTCTGGCAGTTTGCACCTTTCCTCTCGGTACATCCGGGTAATGTCCCGAAAGCTGGTAACCGGGTGCGGTAGCTCTTCCGGCTCGTGCTCTGCCCGGATTGACATTTCTCGGGCATGGTAGTCGGCGATGGTGTTGCCTGCTACCTGCGAGTGAGCCGAGACCCACACGAGCTCTATGGCTCTTCCCGGAGGCTTGCACTTGGATAGAATGGCTCGGGCCGCGGAGGAGATTACCCCCTGCGGAAGCTTCCGTAGGCTGTCTTTGAGTCGGTGACCACGGTGTCCACGCTCGGCTCTGTGAGGGCGAGGGCCACGGCTGCTTCTTCGGCAACTGCGGGGTCTGTTGTCTTCAGGGACGCGCTGACGATCAGCCTGTCTTTTGACGTAACCACAACCGCTGCTCGGTCACTGTGTTTTCGGAGCGAGGCGTCCGCGTAGAGGACCCTGGGGTTCTCTTCCAGCTTCCGGGCCATGGCTTTAGTTCGCACGGTGCGCCTCTCGTCGTCCTTGCCTGGCGTCATGTTCCGAGGAAGAGGTTTGGTGTGAATGTTCCTCAAGGAACAAGCAGCAGTAAACTGCACAAGTGAGTTGAATGTGTAGCACGGAACAGTATATAAATATTGGTACATTCCTTTGCGTATTCTGCAAATAGCTGTAAGCCTACAATCAGCTTTACTTCAAATAACCGCCACTTGTAATTAAACGGTGAAGAACGGCCTAATTTTTGGACGCAGTTAAAGGAACAAGTGGTGCTGGTTGAATCTAAACTGCACTGTCAGGTCCTCGTGTTACTGCCGTGCGTTGCCGCGAAGAAATGCAAAATTAGATATTATACCATGAGCTTCTCGTCGTAAGCAAACACGTTTTAATGGGTTAAAATCAAGGTAAATGTAGCAGTCACATGTACGTATGGTATCGTAACTGGATTCTTATGTGCTATGTTTATGAGTTTATGCTTTTCTTAGTCACGTGCTATTTATGCTTTTTTATTAATCCCTCAATCTGCAAAGTCTAGATCCGCGCATGAAAAACACGCAACGGGCTCGTCTGAGCTCCTTCGCTGGCACTGCAGCGTTGTCCTTGAGAAATAAATTGTCGTCTAGGAAATAAGCTCTTTGAATAAATTTGCGCGAATGAAGACGTCGTAAAATGTATTTGAGATGACCGTCATAAGTATACAAACACAGGGAACGACAGCGAACAAACGGAAACACTGCAGAAGGCGCCCGGACAGCGCCCGAACGGCAGTAGACGACCGGCGCAAGTCAGTGCCCTGACGTCACGCGAGCGGCGCTCGCAGCGGCCCTGTAGGTCGTTCTCTGGGCTAATAGGTAACCGCTTATGGTTTCTTCTTCCGACCTTGGGGCTTTATCCTCTAGCAACATAGTTTCCTTGGGTGTGTTACTACTCATAGTCTTCTTGGCAGTGACTAAGTGAGTGTTTTGCCATTGCGTTCCCCTTTGTGGTGTAATAGCTGCTGAAGGAATGCCTGCAAGTATCTGGGCATCAGCTCGGCCAGTGTTACCCATCTTGACCTGGTGCCAGTACTGAATACACCGTTGCCTGCTGTAAGGATATCCTATTTAGTCTGGCACCATCCCTAGGGTCTGTAAACAAGGGTGGCGCTGTGAGTAGGTGTACTATTGTTGGAATAGCTCTTAGGGGTGGCACGCAAGCCTTTACATTGCGTTTAAATAGGGATATTAGCAGAAAAGTGAAATGGTTCTAAAGACAGCCAGAACTTACTGCACGTCTCATCAATCTGCTGGCTCTCCTGGGCAGCAGAGTATTTTTGTTAAATGGCTTATTTAGCTATCAGTATATTATAAATTAGTAGCCCTAAAAAAGTTTAGGGTCCAGGTATTTTTGCCAATTTGCGTTGCGTTCAAAGGTGCCCGGTACGGTATGCCCAAGAAGAATTTCCGTGGTGTTTTGCGAGCTGTACAGGCTGTCACAGTATCGTCGCCGCTATCCTGTTGTTCCTGTCGTCGCACAGACGGCCGTGTTATACACGTCCTTGATCGAGTAAAACAAACAATTTGGACCTTACTGCGACGCTTTTCAGAAAATCAAACAATTCTGAAACGGCGCCTACCTGCAAAATGATTCACTTCGTATAAATTCTGACCGTATATGAGGTATGAATAATTTTTCTGCCGTTAAAGCGCTCAGTACAAGCTTGAAAATTGGTCACCTAAGTTTCTCTAAGGTGGTTGAATCACCAAGAAAAAAACGCGTATTTTACTTTTAACGAGACTGGAGTCGACATGCGAGATGCGCTTCATGAACGAGATTGCACTGATATTTCGAAGCTGCGCACGGTAACTCTTTTGGCGTGGTATTTAGACAGTCTCGAGATCATGCTTGGAATGAATGGCAGTGATTAGTCTGGCGTTATGGAAGCCGGATACAAATAGGACGTTTGTTCGCCTACTATTACTAACTTTATGAAAAGACTACATACGTAGAAACTTTTTGAGTCCCCTGCTGTCAGTCTACGTTTATGAGCCCGAACACAAACAAGCAACGGCTCCACACAGGAGCCGACTCTGGTTGCCGCTGTAGCCGTAGCGTTGCTGTCAGTCACGCAGGCGGCGAAAGCGAAGTGTAGAATGGGTACATTGGCTTTAGGATAAAAAGCACAACTTCCCTTGAATCGCCTTGCCCCGTGCATGTACCAGGCGGTGCATGGTTTGCGTGAAACTACAAGCTATCGCTGGAAAAAGCACCGAACCTTGTTTGTGATGCATATAAGTGGGTAGTACGGTCGTGTAGTTTTCTCCTACCGGAAGATTGGCTGTAGTTGTCAAGAGTTTCAGACAACCCATAATACAGAGTAATAACATAAAGTTTACAATAATACAAATAGTTGTGAAAAATTGTCCAATACAAATTAGCCACTTAATTGTATATTATAAGTTTATTGGCAGAAATAGACAAGCTTAAAATACCTGCGTATAATTTACTACGAGGTGGCATTATTCGATATGTTTTATATAATAACCTTGTATTATTTTAGTACCCTTTATTGTGATACTGCGGTAAAATGTGGAACAATTAGCTACACTCAACATTTACAACAACGGGACCACAATCTCATATCCATATACTGTAGGAAATACTCTGCGAGTCTCAACTGAAATTCACCTGTTGATGAAGTATTGCACAATGTGTTTCTCAAATGTCCAGGAAACATGTGCCGCACGTTGGAACTTACTTTACAGAAGAAGATCCGTACTACGGACCCAGTGAGACGAACCGCACAAGTCACAACAGCATGAGCGTGCTGAAGGCGCCAGGTATTTTTTCGTTTTCTGTCCTTGAGACAAATAATTCGAATTTTCCCATTATTGCGTGAAACTTTAATCCTGCCGCAAAACTGCAGCATAGTTCACTTGACTTTGTTCGACCGATAAAGTAAGTTCGCGTATTTTATGCTTCATTTTCCTCAAACCCTTCAGACTGATTCAACCTTATGAATACATGAAATATTACGAAAAATAATAAGAAATCGCCATTGACAGTAGCCATATAAGGCGGATATTTCTGGTAGCATCTTTTAAATATTTACAGAGGTGGTCTACAGTCACATCGTTCATAGAAGTGAGGCAAAACAGCAGGGATTAATAAATGAAACCCCTGTTATCCCATCAGTATTAGCGGGCTCAGAAACGGCATTTGCTAATCATATTTTTGAGAACAATTTGTTAAAAATGTGCGTGATTCGACCAGTAGAAGTAAGGAAAATTTTTGAAACTGTTACCTACTGATTCACCTGTTGCTGCTCTTCGAAGCATAGGAGGTCTGCGGCGCCGACGAAACTATCGACCACCTGCTGTGCCACTGTCCACGATATGCCCCAGCAAGGCAAGAACTTGCTAACGCGCTAAAAAAACTGAACTATCAGACGCTTTCCGTGCAGGTGCTGCTGGAATACCACCCTCATCGCTCGTCGGCCGATAAAGCGGCGAAGGCACTTTTGTGCGTCTTGAGCGGCTTGATGTGCGGCTTGATGTGCGGCTTGATGATGTGTTGTGTTTAGTGGCGCAAGGGCCAGATATGGCCAAAGAGCGCCATGCAAGTGGTGATGTGTAACAATGATTTGTTAATGCCATGGGCAGATGGATTGCAATAGATAGACGTTGCTTGGCTGTAAAAGGGCCTACAAATCAGTCGCTCTAAAAGTGCGTAAAATAGATAGGCATTAAAATGATGAACATGACAGTGAGGTGTGTTGTGACTGTAAAATATATATTATAGAATCATCATATAATAAAGTTTATCAATACGGAACTAGCACTACCGCCTCAAGAAGCCCTTAAACGCAAGGGTACGGAGGCGGGTGCTCTACAAAAACTAGTATCGCAGGAGCACCCTCTAGTAAGAGAGCACGCTACGACAATCCTGGGCTAATAAAATGTAGCACTACATCGTTTAGGTAGCTATAAACTGCTTTCACATTAAAAAATGGTTCTGGGCCCAGGAACAATGCTGGATGCAATGGTATGTGGTAACAAAAGGCTTTGTCAAAGTACTTTTCCCGTTCGGCTTCTGCTTTCTTACACTCCACAAGTACACGGAGGACGGTGAGCATTTCACCACATCTTCCAAATAGTGGAGGTTCTTTGCCAGTGAGTAAGTAATTATGTGTACCAAATGTGTGTCCTATAGGCAGCCGGCAGAACAAGACATCAGTTCGTCGTGTTTTCGTTGTACAGGGCCAAAACTTATTTGTGGCTTAATCACATGAAGCTTGTTATTTGTTTCTGCGTCCCACAAGCGTTGCCAGTGGCTTCGCAGTTTCTTTCGTAAAAATGGCTTCAGGTCTGTGGCAGGAACAGCAGTAGTAGGAGTAGCTTGCGCAGTAATTGTTGTAGCCATTTTGTTTACTACCACATTACCCTCAATGCCTCGGTGGCCAGGTGTCCAGCATATTATCACATACTGGTTTAATATATGCGCTGTACACAGAGCAGAATACAGCTCAACGAGTATAGTATTTTCATGTTTGCAGAATGACATCAGAGCCTTTAAAATGCTTACGGAGTCCGTAAATATAATTGCCTTTTGAAGCTCTTATTTCCTTATATGCTTCACAGCCGACAATAGTGCATGGTAAAGCCGTAAAGATACTAGTTTCCGGATGGAGTACACCGGATTCCGAGAAGGATGGGCCGACGGCTGCATAAGACACCCCGGCATGTGATTTGGAAGCGTCTGTGTAAAAATCTGTACACGAGTACTTGAACTGGAGTTTTAAGAAATGCATTTGAATGTGTGCTTCTGGTGCGTGTTCAGTGACCCCTACAAACGATGTATCGCAATCTATGAGTTGCCACTGCAACGGCGGTAACAGTTTCGCTGGAGCCCTAGGACAATATTCAAGAACTGGAACACCCATTTCCTCACTGATGTTTATTACACGCAAAGAAACGGCTTTCTCGCTGCAGGTCGGTTATGAAAGAGTGTGGCAGTGGTCACATAGTTTATTGTTGAATAAGAAGTATTTTCAATGTTCGCTTGTACTTTCAGAAAGTATGTAAAACTGCTGTATGAACGCTGCAGATGAAGCGACCACTGATTCGATTGTACGTAGAGGCTCTGGATTGGATTTGTTCGGAAAGCACCGGTCGCGAGACGGATACCCAAGTGGCGAACGGGGTCTAGCATTTTTAACGCACTTGGTGTTGCAGAATTATAAATTATAGACCCGTAATCAAGGCGTGAGAGGACAAGATTTTTATACAAGTTAAGCAGACACTTTCTATCACTACCCCAAGTTGTTCGCTACAGAAGCTTTAAAAGGTTCATTGGCTTCAGGCATTTTGCCCTCAGGTGCTTAAGATGAGGATAGAATGTGAGTTTAGAATCTAAAATGATTCCCAAAAACGTGTGCTCGCTGCTGACAGAGAGCGCATCTCCTTTGATTCCAATACTTGGGACTGGCGTTACGCCTCTCTTGTTAGTAAAGAGTACGCAAGTTCTCTTCTGGGCATTTACTTTAAAACCATTTTCATCTGCCCATTTGGGCAATTTGTTTATACGAGCTGCACTTGTCGTTCGCAGATGGCAATATTGCATGACTTGAAGGCTATTTGGACATCGTCGACATAAACGGAATAAAACATTGTGCGTGGAATGACTGTATGGAGGCAGTTCATTTTACAATAAATAGCGTGCAACTTAGCACGCCCCCTTGCGGTACACCGGTCTCTTGGGTGAGGGACCTAGACAGAGCATTACCCACTATTACGCGGAATGTGCGATTAGAGAGATAACTTTCGATTGTGTTTAACATGTTGCCACGGACACCCATCGCCGAAAGATCTCGAAGGATTCCGTAGCGTCATGTCGTATCGTAAGCCTTTTCTAGGTCCAGAAATACTGAGAGGAAAAACTGCTTATGTATAAAGGCATCTCTAATATAAGATTCAATACGAAGAAGGTGGTTAGTTGTGGACATACCTGCCCTAAAACCACATTGGAAGGGGTCAAGTAGTTTCTTATATTCAAGGAAACAGATTAAGCCTGTTGATCATTTTTAAACAGTTTGCACAGACAGCTTGTTAGCGCTATTGGCCTGTAGCTGCTAGCTAGGGACGGGTCTTTGCCTTGTTTAAGCACGGGCGATGCCTATAGCCTCCTTCCACGAGGACGGGATATACCCAGCTGCCCACATGGCGTTGGAAAGATACAGGAGTGTTTTCAGCGATTCAGGATGCAGGTACTTAATAATTTCATACATTACACGATCGCCACCTGGCGCTGAGTTGTTGCAGCAAGTAAGAGAGGCATTAAGTTCAACTAGGCTGAATTCGCAGTTGTAGTCTTCTTTTTGTGAATATTTTCGATCAAGGGGCTTTCGCTCTGCGTGTTCTTTGAACCTGAGAAATGTTTGCGTGTAATGGGACGCACTGGATACATGTTCATAGTGTTCGCCCAGATAATCTTCCTGGTCTTCCAGGCTCTCACCTTGGGTACTGACTAAGGATAATGGGTTTACCTCCCGGCCTTTTAATTTATTTACTCGATTCCACACTTTTGTCTCATCCGTGTAAGAATTTATACCGGAGATGTACTTCTCCCAACTCTCTTTTAGCACGTCGACGTGTTCTTCAACCCTCGTGTTTCTCAGTTTTCGGCAACCGACGTGTTCTTCAAGTTTTCGGCAGTTGGAGAGTTCGCGAAGTCATCCCCAAGCTTGTTTT
>NC_051157.2:142458621-142500599 GCF_013339745.2 Dermacentor silvarum
CCGGCGTCGGCAACCGGCGTGCGATGTTGGCGAGTGGCCGAGAAAATCGTCCCCAACCATGCAGGCCTTCCGAATATATTTAGGTATATGCATATGGCACGCCTTCATATATAGCGTGCGGTATATGCGAGTTATATTGCCACACAATTCTATCACTCATGTGTCTCGTACATTGTCTCACATTCTTGACAAAGCTATTCCTCGGAATTTTTAGAATGACAATCCACAAACAAATGTCATAAAACAAAACGCTCATAGTGCATGCTTTTTATGTTCAATCTACTCAGACTGAAATATTAAAAGTGCGAAACAAACACGGGAACCTGAAAAAATTATGTAATTTCTTTGGCGCGGTTGTGCACTATCTCCGGGATCGGCCCACGCAAGAGGCTGCGTTTCAACCAGAAAGCTCGCCTATGTGCATATCGTTCGCCGCCAGTGTTTGCCAGTAATCATAACGGTTGCATAAGCTGTAGTCGTCGGGATGTAGGGAACCATAAGGAGCAGTCAGGGATCTTTCAATGCTATCGCGTTCCACTCTTAAAAGCGAACCTTAAGCGTCCGTCAATTTTTTTTTTTTTTTTACATTGGGAGCCAATGGAACAACTATATTGCCGCTAGTATGCGGCAGTGGGGAGAAGGTTGAAGTAGCGCGGGTTTTTAGCTTAAGCGTGGAGACGAAGAAGACGTTGTTGGTTTGTTGACGAATGATAAGGTTTATTTGTTTGTGCTGCTCCGCGTCCTCGTCGATCCCACGTCGTTACAATATTCGATTGGCGTAGTTCTTTCCCGTGACTTCATATGTGAACACATCTATGAATTTTCCCCGTTTTATTGGCTGAACAAGTTTGCATTTTCAGAAAATGTTTGCATAAAAAAGTCATAGTTTCAGCCACAATAATTGTTAAATGTCTTAAGGTGCCCATACATTAGCGGACATGAGGGAAAAGCAGAAGACTTTAACGTAGTCGATTGTGTGACCTTTTGTCAAAAAGTAGCGAAACCAAATCTTCGTAGGCGCTCAAATTCATTACTCAAGTTCGTACTCGTAATCACAATGTAAGTCAGGAATATATGGCTAATTAATACGCATGCCAAAATTAATTTTCGCTTCTTTTTGCCTTACCCTTACGATGTCTTCAGGCAGATGACGATTGCTGCAGTAGTCAATGCTTATTTCTCTATGACCACTTATTTCAGAAAGTGCCGGGAAAATGTCGACAAACAGCTGTGGGCCTGAATTTATCCATCTTGTCCCTTTTAAAAATTCATAGCCATCAAAAAAAAAGAAGAGGGTATTTATTGCTCAAGTATATATGACGTCCATTCCAGGGAGTGCACGTCAGTCCGCGAGCAACACGACAAAGCAGGTTTTTGCATGCGAAAGTGTTGATTATAAATGCACAGTTGCCTCGTAATAAAAAGAGCGCTCTATAAAAACGGTACCGAATCAAGTAAAGAAACAATAAAGAAGCTATGATACCAACAGTATTCCAGGGAGAGAGAGAGAGAATAAACTTTAATCAAAAGAGCACGCGAGTGTACGTAGCTCCTCCGCTCTGCAGTGGATGCTCCCCTCAGTCCAGGAGTCCAGCGGCCTTAGCTGCCCTTTGCGCTCGGTTGACCAGGTTGAGCTGGTCCGTCGAGTCGGAGCTGGACAGCGCTGCCTCCCATTGCCGTGTGGTGGGATGCGACATTATGGGTGTGAGCTGTGGTGTGTTTGCGCAAGTCCATTCCATGTGGTATAGCGTTGCGCATTGATCGCAGTGTGGACATTTGTAGGAATACAGCGCAGGGTGTATGGCATGGTAAAGATTCAAATATGGATACGTCTTTGTTTGGAGAGTTTCGCCATATTACGGCTTCCTCTCGCATCTGAACATTATGCGGTGGATGTAGTGTTCTTCGTGAAAGGCGATAGTGTTGTAGGATGTGCGTGTAGGTTAATGGTATGGGCTCTGGATGGAACTGCTCGGCGCGGTCTTCTCGCGGCTCCCGGTGTGCATGCGCTCGGGCGTAGGCGTGTGCCTGCTGATTGCCGCGTAAGGACTCATGCCCCGGAGTCCACACGATTTGTATGTGTGGTGGTAGCTTGTGCGCTCCATTCAGAATGCGATGTGAAGCCCGGAAATTTCGGCCAGGGAATAATTTCTGCATGCCGTCTCAGACTCCGTTACAACTATGACGCAATCCCAGTGCGCTCTCGTCGTCATGGCTAACGCTATCGCTAGTTCCTCTGCCTCCGCAGCGCTCACTCTGGAAACCGACGACACATTTATTTCGGTCCCGTGATTGTTGACTACGCTGGTGACGAATGCTGTGCTTCTTGCGGTGCTGGCCGCGTCTACGTACAAGACATTGGGGTGGTTTCCATACTTTCTCGCGAGCGCCTGCGCTCGGGCTTGTCTCCGTCCGATGTGGAAGTTTGGGTACATGTTCCTAGGAATCGGTGAGACGTGCATAGTTTCTTGTATTACGAATGGGATTTTGGTCAGTGCGCTGGTCGTCCGTACGGAATATCCAAGACGCTCCAACATGCAGCGACCCGCCATTGTGCGTAGTAGTCTTTCCTTCTAGTTTACCAGGTGGGCCTCTATGATTTCCCCGTGCGCTGTTGTACACCCCTGTCTCCTCGAGGCGAAAAGTAGCCCTTCCGAGCGCTTGCTTATACGCCTTGCGTACCAGCCGGTCAAGTACCTCCACTTCCGCGTTACTAAAATTTAAATATGGTGCCGAGTACGCAATGCGGCTCACAATCAGAACCTGCACTAGTTGAATAAGGTCCAGTTCGTTGAGTCCCCTCTTCCTCCTGGTAATTCGTTGGATTATGCGCAAGAACTGCGTGGTCGTGTGTTTAGCTTCTGTATGGCGTATCCTCCGCCACCATTCGTTTGTAAGTGTAAGCCGAGGATACGAAGTCTGTCTACCACGGTAATTTCTCTAGGACCTATTCACAGGTGGATGTTTGGTGGCGGGGCTGTTGATCGTCCTCATGAGGAGCTCCGACTTCTCCGGCGCGCATTGCAGTTTGCATGTCTCCGCGTAGCTTGCTACGACGTCTACTGCCTCCTGTTATGCCTGTTTTGTTCTCTTATGAACCCTCCGACCGTCCATATCGTGATGTCGTCTGCGTACAAGGCATGTCTGATCCCCGGTATTCTCTCGAGTTGGGCTGAGAGCTTTATCATGGCCACAAGTGTCGGCGACAGCACTGCTCCTTCGGGCGTTCCTCTGTTAGGTGTGTCTATTCGCTGTGGCCTCACATTTCCCAGTCCTATCGTGGCTGTGCGATCTGTGATAAAAGCCCTCACGTAGTTGTACGTTCGTCGGCCGCAATTCGTGTCCCTGAAATTGGCTAGTATTGCCCCGCGTTGTCAAAGGCTCCCTTTAGGTCTAGTGCGAGAATTTCTTTTGGGCAGCACGGCATTGCTGCAGGCACTACTTCCTCTTGGAGCTCCAGAAGCACGTCTTGCGTTGACAACCCAGGCAGCTAGGGTTAACCTTGTGTGGGTAGCCAACCTTGGATATTCCATATCTGGTTATAGTGGCGGCGTACAGCTGGCGTTTGCAGGACCTATGTTTTCCAGGTCCTGCAGCGTCCCCTCGTTGGGCTCCATGGTGGGTGGCTGGCGCTGCTGCCGAAACATTCACCTATACTTATGGAAAATTCATTCCCCCAACTCCCTGATCGCCGTCTGAAACGAGGGCGCGACGAAGAAGTTTTCAAGTTTTTTGGCCGAAATACTGAGAATTTTTTTCGATTTCATGTGATTCATTCTGAGAAAAAAGAAAAGGCAGCGAAACTCACCTTTTCTGGTTGCAAAAACATTGACTGATGTTTTTGGTCCAGGTTATAAAGTTTCCAGGTTGGCAAGCGGTGATCTCCTTCTGGAACTCCGCGAAAAGAAACAACACGAAAAACTGTCAAATCTATTGTTATTCGGGGGTCTCCCAGTGACAGTCACACCGCACCGCACTATGAACACAGCTCGTGGAATCGTTTCCGATGCTGACCTTATGGAACTTTCTGAAGCTGAACTACTAGAGGGCTGGAGTGATCAAAATGTGATCAATGTCAAGAGAATTAAGATGAGGCGCGATGGAAAAGAGATCTAAACAAAGCACCTAATTCTAACTTTCGGAACAAGCACGCTGCCCGAGACCATTGAGACTGGGTACCTTAAGATCCGGGTCAGACCGTACATCCCGAATCCTCTCCGATGGTTTTGTGGGAACAGAAGACTCGGAAGAAGTAACCATTTATTCGTCGGGGCAACTACGCTGATGTTGCGGCCATGATGTCGAGCTTTTTCTTCTTCTTGTTCTGCGGACGCCAAGCGCACTGTCCACTACATGGCTCCCCCTAGCGATGAAGGCATTGCCGTCGAGCGGTTTATCTGCTTCAGATGGTGTTGCCAGCGTCCATGTGAGCTGGCTGCAAACGGTCTATAGATATCGTCTCTTCGCGTCCGTTAACAAGGAGAGTGAAGTACTTAGGATCGCGCTTCAGGACTTTAAAAGGACCGTCGTAAGGTGCTTGTAGTGGAGTGCGAGTGGCATCGTGGCGGATGAAGACATGGCTAGTATGAAGAAATGCAGGGCTTATATACACGGTCTTGCAATCCTGACGAAGCGGTGGTGGTACGACAGTAGCCATAGTGGTTCGCAGGCGGTCGGCGTAAGAGTGTAGCTCAGCTGATGTCGGTTCCGAGGCAAAGAACTCGCCGGGTACGCGAAGTGACGTGCCGAAAACCAGCTCTGCGGATGAACACTGTGTGTCTTCTTTCACCGCGGTGCGAAGACCTAGTAGAACCAGAGGCAGGCGCTCTGTCCATGGAATTGTTGAGTCCGGCGCACGCAGTGATGCCTTCAGTTGACGGTGGAAGCGTTCCACCATGCCGTTGGAACTGGTGTGGTAGGCCGTAGTTTGTATGTGTGTTACGCCTAGAAGGCGGGAGAGAGCCCGAAAGAGGGACGATTTCAATTGTCTCTCTCGGTCTGTCGTTATGGTGTGTGGGACGCCATAACGAGCGATCCAGGTGTGCACAAGAGCCTGTGCAACAGATTCTGCAGCGATGTTGCTTAGCGGCGTTGCTTCCGGCCAGCGGGTAAATCTGTCGATACAAGTGAGTACGTAACATTGGTTCGCGGACAGTGGTAGCGGACCCACAATCTCGACGTGAATATGGCCAAAACGAACGTCTGGTGGTGGAAAATGACCCAGCGCGCTCATGGTGTGTCTGTTGACCTTGGCACGCTGGCATTGGATACACGACCGCGCCCAGCAACGGACATCAGCATTCATACGGGGCCAAAGGTAGCGGGAGGTGACAAGACGTTGCGTAGTTCGCACTCCTGGGTGCGATAAGGAGTGTAGAGCGGCGAAGACCTGTCGTCGGAATTCTTGTGGGACATACGGTCGTGGCCGACTTGTAGACATATCGCAAATGACGGTATAGTCGCAGCCAGGTAGTAAGACCTCTTCGAAGCGCAGGGAGTTGTTCGCAGTTCGGAGTGTCGGAAGTTCGGGGTCATTGCGCTGAGCAGTAGCTAGGCGCATGAAGTCGATGCCGGAACGAGCTACTTGAGTTGCGTTGATGTGAATCCGTGACAGGGCGTCAGCAACGGGATTGTTGGCACCACTGATAAGTCGAATGTCGGTAGTGAACTCGGCAATATAGGCAAGCTGGCGAATTTCACGTGGCGTGTGTGAGGAACTGTTGGAAGTAATAGCATAAATTAGTGGCTTGTGGTCGGTGAGAATAAAGAACCGGCGACCTTCGAGGTTATGACGGAAGTGGCGGACTGCGAGGTAGATTGCCAGGAGTTCGCGGCCGAAAGTGCTGTAGAGAGTTTCTTGCACCTTCAGCTTCCTCGAGAAGAAATGTAAGGGTTGCCAAGCATTGTCAACCAGCTGTTGAAGAACAGCGCCAACAGCTATGTCGGAGGCGTCCACCATAACGTAAATTGGCGCATCTGGCTTCGGGTGTGCTAGAAGAGTGGCGGAAGCGAGAGCATTTTTGGCAGTGGCAAAAGCACTTTCGGCAGAACTCGTCCATAGTAGAGGCGTGTTTGCTTGGGCCTTTTTTGAGAGCAGACTGTGCAGCGGCTGCAAGATGGATGCACAACGAGGAATGAAACGGCGGTAGTAATTGATGAGGCCCAGAAATTGCCGCAATTTCTTTGTGGTCGACGGTTGCGGGTAATCTTTAACGACTTGAACGCGGAGTGAGACGGGCTGGATGCCACGTTGATCAATTCGATGCCCGAGGAAATCGAGGGAATGGACGCCAAACTCGCTCTTCGAGACGTTGATAACGAGGCCGTATTGACGGAGACGTTCGAACACCTTACGCAGGTCCTATTCATGTTCCGCAGCAGATCGGCTGAAAACGAGAATGTCGTCTGAATAGACGAAACAACAAGTCAGCCCACGTAGCACTTGGTCAACGAACCGCTGAAATGTTTGAGCAGCATTTCTGAGACCGAAGGGCATGCGGAGGTATTCAAACATGCCGAATGGTGTGATGATTACGGTTTTAGGAATGTCGGAAGGCTCCACAGGAATCTGATGGTAAGCTTTAACTATATCCACTTTGCCGAATATGCAGCAACCGTGAAGTGAAGCGGTGAAGTCGTGAATGTGAGGAATAGGATACCGGTCGGGAATCGTCACTTTGTTTAATGCGCGGTAATCTCCGCATGGCCTCCAGTCACCTGTCTTCTTTGGAACCATGTGTAAAGCGGACGCCCAAGGGCCAGCAGAAGGCCGAACGAAACCCAACTCGAGCATGTGATCGAAGCAGTTCGGTGGGCTTTCGGTCGCCAAGTTCCTCCGATGATAGAAGCTGTTGAATTCGTCGTGACTCGGAGTCGGTCGTGCGTCGAAGTAACTCCCGTTTGAGGATGCCGTAGGGTTTGTCGGGTGGGGGAGTGAGCAAAACGTCGCGGATCAAAGCTGTGGTGGTTGGGCTGAGAGCACTCACGACATAGTCGTACTTGGCCGTCTGCGATGCGGTGACGGCGGAACTGCGCTTCGATATGGAGAAACCAGAGCTCACTATCTGCGGGCCAGAACTCGGGAAGCTTAATTGTAGCGATGGAAGGTGTGACATTGTCTTGGGAGTTTGATTCCGTGGCGTCGAAGAGAAGCGGCGGACGAATAGTTGCGATGCGGGATCACGTCCGAGGTCACCAACTTGTGGGAACAGAAGACTCGGAACAAGTAACCATTCATTCGTCGGGGCAACTACGCTGATGTTGCGGCCATGATGTTGTTGTTGTTGTTGACCTGAGAGGTTGTGGCGCATACCCACAGTGGGGGATTGGCCATGAATCGGGTGGTTATATTTGGTGCATAAATACAAGGGAATTAACGAATGGAATACTGGAGTTTATAAAGGAAGATTTTGTGAGACGAGAAGAAGAAAAAAAAACTAAATAATAATAGGTTTAAAATGAATAAAAAGAAAACTATGGTGGGAAAGGTGACAATAAGTTTAGCATGGTAATCGATTTGATTCTATGAGATAATTTTGGATGGCCAAGCAAGCATTTCTGTGGCTGAACCCAATAATAGAGGCTCCAAAAGATAGAATTACAGGTTCCGATAAATCTAGGCCAATATTGCGAAGCGGGATTTCCAGTAGTCTTTTCCTTATGGCAGAAAAACGCCGACAAGACAACAAGAAATGGTCTATTGTCTCCGCTTCGCCACAGAATGAGCATAATGGTGAGGGGACCAGACCAGACCTGTGTAAGTAAAAGTTTAACGTAGGGATACGGCAGCGCAGCCTCGTGATGGCAACTTCAATTTTCCGGCTTTGGCAAAAGTCTCTGTGCCAAGGGTATAGAAGATGTCTGTATTCCAAACAATTGGTTAGAGCAGAGCCTGACACTGCCTGCATATTGACACTCCTGCGAAATCTAGCAGCAGTGACATGAGCAGTCAAAGGACAATACGGAAAAATTGGTCCGGTTATCGACGCCTTGGCTAGTGAATCTGCTATTTCATTTATAATAAGTCCTTTATGGCCAGGCACCCAAATTAAACGCAAACGTTTCAAATAACCAGGTATCAATGAATGAAACATCCTCAATGCGCGAGAGTCGCAAGAAGCGGTGAGGGATGAGCACAATGATAATGAATCAGTGACTATCCCGGCAGACGTAATTGATGGGTCTAATTTGCGTAGAGCCAGCACCACCGCCATGAATTCGGCTAAAAATATAGGTATAAAATCTGGCAGCCGAAGAGAAAATGTCCAATCGAGAATAGGGGAAAATATACCAACACCTGATTTTTCCTCACATTGTGAGGCATCTGTCGCAATAACGATAGCGGCCATGATGTCGAGCTTCTTCTTCTTCTTGTTGTTCTGCGGACGCCAAGCGCACTGTCCACTACACTTTAATTCCCAACGATTTGGCCACAATTCACAGAACTGCCGAGGCCGCAAGACTTGCGCTAAATCAAGGGCCCAAGAGCACCCATCAGAAAATTGTAAGAATACTCGACACTGCGTGAACTGTGATGGGGCGCACCCCGCATACTCGCTATCATACCCATCCTGGAGAAAAGAAAAAATGTCACAGTTTCGCCCTAAGGGCGAAGCAATGAATGCGATAGCAACACAGCAATGTCATACGAAGTAAGGTGAGCGGCTTTGGTAGCAATATGAATTGTAGTAAACATGAGCTGATTAAGTAAGGAGGTGTGCTGCAGCGTAAGTAGACCGACATGACGAGACACTCGATGACCACGAGAAGGCGCGTGTGAAACGGTGGTGTTGATGAGAAGCGCTTCCCGTGGGCAGCGCGTGCGAAGGGACACATCTGTAGCGCTGCACTGGCGATCCGGGCAGCATTGCATGTGTAGCGTGCGTTGGAAAATGTGGCCCGACTATTACTAAATGAATGAACAAGCGTGGTGTGAGCGCGCACAAACAAACATGAATAGATCACACTGAATGACTGCAGACAACGACCGTCAAAACTCTGGCAGCAAGCGGATACGCCGCAGCGGCGAACGTACGTGTGGTCTATCGCTTCAACGGAAACTGAGCACATTAAGGTCAGAGCCGTGTGGAGATAAGAGACGGTGCGAGCGAGCGACGATCGCGGTTGTTGGCAGCGTAGAAGTGCGCCCCCCCCCCCCCCCGCTCCCTCCGGCGCTGGCTTACCGCTTCCTTGCTTGCGCGTGGGAGAGATAAGAGACTGTGCGGACGAGCGACGAGCGCGGTTGTTGGCAGACAAGTGCCCCCCCCCCCCCCCCCTGCTCCCTCCGGCGCTGGCTTTCCGCTTCCTTGCTTGTGCGTGGGAGATTGAGTGCGTTCGCTCTCCGTGATAGCGCGCGTCCCCGCACGCTTCCGCTGGGGCATACGGCGCGCGGCGAAGATTTTATCTATACGGAACCTCACGGCGACGCCGACGGCAGACATCCGGTTGAAGTGTCCATATAATTGCTATCGCAATAAAAGAAATCGTGACAATCAAAGTAAAGGAAAACATATCGTTCAAAGAGGCACGCAGGCGGGTAGTGTACCTGCCAAAGAACACATTTGGCGAATTGGCGCATCAGGGGGCAGCGCCACAACGGCCCCGGCGGCTGTCTGGCACACGCGTAGTGATCCGGCGGTGACGCCATCCGCCCCCTCGGCGGGTGGAGCCAGTGCTGCTCCGCCATCTCAGAACAAGGGGCCATCGACCTCCGGGCTGGTGGCCTCCAGGGCCTCGTCCCTCGAGACGAGGCCTTCACGTCAAACTAACCGCTCGCAAGAGCGCGTGCCCAGCGCCTCACAAGAGGACATGGAGACAACACCAAGCGTGGGGGCGTAGCCAGTGCCTAAGGAGCGGCGCGATTCCATCGACCGCTCCAAAAAAGAAAAATCTTGTGTCACGGCGCCTGGAAAGAGCCCGTGAGCTAACTTTGTATTCTTGAACGCACAGCACAAAAACACATTAAATATGGACACACAAATTCTACAGTAGAATATGAGAGGACTTCTCCATAACCTCGACGATATTAGGGAACTCCTACATAAGTACAATCCAAGCGTGATGTGTGTTCAAGAAACACACCTGAAACACACGCAAACAAACTTCCTCCGAAAATATGCTATTTATCGTAAAAACCGCGATGACACGGCGGTGTCATCCGGTGGTGTGGCTATCGCAGTGGACAGAGTTGTTGCCTGCCGAGAACTAAAACTCCGTACGACCCTAGAGGTAGTAGCTGTTCGCGCGGTGTTGCTTAATAAACTAATTACTATTAGCTCTATATACATGCCTCCGAATCATAAACTCCAGAAAACCGAATTTCAAAACTACATTGATGCACTTCCGGAGCCATACATAGTTGTGGGAGATATAAACGCGCATAACACTTTGTGGGGAGACAGCCGTTGTGACGGAAGACGGCGTTTAATAGAAAATTTTCTTTTTTCCTCGGATGCATGTCTACTCAATAAGAAGGAGCCGACGTATTAAAGCGTTGCGCACAAAACCTACTCCTCAATAGACTTGAGCATAGTATCCAGTACACTAATACCTTACCTTGATTGGAACATTATTAAGAACCCCTACGGAAGTGACCACTTCCCAATAGTCATAAATGTAACAAAACAGGCTGAATGCTCTCCACTTGTTCCCCGATGGAAAATTGAATCAGCAAACTGGGTTCTCTTCAGACCAATAACATATTTAGCTCAGGGTGACATTGCTGGTTTTATCATAGACGATGCTGTGGCCTACTTTACATGTTTCATAATAGAGGCTGCCGCAATATCTATCCAACAAACTAACGGGCTAGCCAAAAAGGGTCGCATCCCATGGTGGAACGACGATTGTAGAAAGGCGCGGAAACAACAAAACAAGGCTTGGAGATTGCTTCGCGACTCTCCAACTGCCGAAAACCTCATAAATTTCAAACAGACAAAATCCCAAGACAGAAGAACACGTCGACGTGCTAAGAGAGATAGTTGGGAGCAGTATCTTTGCAGTATAAATTTCTATACAGACGAGAGAAAAGTGTGGAACAGAGTAAACACATTAAAAGGACGTCCCACAAAATCACTCCCCTTGGTAAACACAGAACGTGATAGCCTGGAAGATCAGGCTGACTTCCTGGGTGAACATTTTGAACACATCTCCAGTGCATCGCACTACACAGAACACTTCTTGAAGTTCAAAGAACGCGCAGAGCGACAGCCCCTCGATCGTAAATGTGCGCCAAATGATACATACGATCGACCATTTTCTCTCGCTGAAATTAAGGCATCTCTAAACTGTTGCAATAACTCCGCACCAGGTGGCGATCGTATCATGTACGAAATAATTAAGCACCTGCACCCTGAAACCCTAAAAACACTATTAAGTCTTTTCAATGCCATGTACGCAGCTGGTTACATTACATCTTCGTGGAAGGAAAGTGTGATCATCCCTATACATAAACAATGCAAGGACCCATCCTTAGCCAGTAGTTTAAACCAATAGCATTGACAAGCTGTATTTGCAAGTTATTTGAATAAATGATAAACCGGCGCCTGATTTGTGTGCTTGAAAGTGGCAAAATCCTAGACCCCTTCCAATGTGGTTTCAGGGAATGTATGTCCACAACAGACCGCCTTGTTCGTATTGAGTCTTATATTAGAGATGCCTTTATACATAAGCAGTTTTGTCTCTCAGTATATCTGGACCTAGAAAAGGCTTACGATACGACATGGCGCTACGGAATCCTCCGAGATCTTTCGGCGATGGGTGTCCGTGGCAACATGTTAAGCAGTATCGAAAGTTATCTCTCTAATCGTACATTCCGTGTAAGAGTGGGTAACGCCCTGTCTAGGGCCTTCACCCAAGTGACCGGTGTGCCGCAAGGGGGCGTGCTAAGTTGCATGCTATTTATTGTAAAAATGAACTGCCCGCATACAGTCATTCCACGAACAATGTTTTATTCCGTTTATGTCGACGATGTGCAAATAGCCTTCAAGTCATGCAATATTGACATCTGCGAAAGACAAGTGCCGCTTGTAACAAACAAATTGTCCAAATGGGCAGATGAAAATGGTTTTAAAGTAAATGCCCAGAAGAGCACTTGCGTACTCTTTACTACCAAGATAAGCGTAACGCCAGTTCCAAGTATTGCAATCAAAGGAGATGCGCATCGCCTTCAGTGAGCAGCGAGCACAAGTTTTTAGGATTGATTTTACATTTTAAACTTAAGTTTATTCCTCATCTTAAGTATCTAAGGGCAAAATGCCTGAAGACAATGAACCTTTTAAAGCTTCTCTCGCGTACGACTTGGCGTAGTGATCGAAAGTGTTTGCTTAACTTGTATAAAAGTCTTATCCTCTCACGCCTTGATTACGGGTCTATAATTTATAATTCAGAAACGCCAAGTGCATTAAAAATCCTAGACCCCGTCCACCACCTGGGTATCCGTCTCGCGACCGGTGCTTTCAGGACAAGTCCAATCCAGAGCCTGTACGTAGAGTCGAATCAGTGGTCGCTTCATCTGCAGCGGTCATACAACAGTTTCACGTATTTTCTTAAAGTACAAGCAAACATTGAACATCCTTGTTATGTTTGACGTGACCGCTGCCACACTCTTCAATAATCGACCTGCAGCGAGAAAGCCGTTCTATTTGCGTGTGAGGAATCTTAGTGAGGAAATGGGTGTTCCGCTGCTTGAACAATGTCCTATGGCTCCAGCGAAACTGTTGCCGCCGTGGCACTGGCAACTCATAGAGTGTGACACATCGTTCGTAGAGGTCACAAAACACGCACCAGAGGCACACATACTCGTGTACTCGTGTACTCGTGTACTCGTGTACAAATACTCGTGTACAGAGTTTTATATAGATACTTCCAAGTCACATGCCGGGGTATGTTATGCAGCCGTCGGCCCATCCTTTTCGGAATCCGGTGTACTCCACCCGGAAACGAGTATGTTTACGGCTGAGGCCTATGCACTATTGTCGGCTGTGAATCATATAAGGGCATCAAAACTTCAAAAAGCAATTATATTTACAGAGTCCCTAAGCGTGGTGAAAGCTCTGATGTCACTCTATGGCTATGTTAAAAAATTTGATGGGTTCGATGCGCAAGATCCTTGGCCACCTCAACAGCCCGGCTGCTAAGGCTGCTGTACAGCTACTTGAGGTGTTGGAGCCACTTCTAGTGGTTCTTCAATAAGCGAATATGGCATTGATGTTTGAGGAACGCATACGTCAGTCGCTTGTTATGCAATGGAACGCCAGAGGTCTACGTGGTCGTCTGCCGGATTTCAGACAGCGTTTGTTTAAGTACCAATTTCCAGTTATTGTTATATGTGAGCCAAACATGGATTCCACGTTCCGTATCTCTGGGTATATCCACGAATGGTCTAGCAGCGACCAACGTGCAAGCAAAGTACTAGTTTGTATACGCCGCGATCTGACGTACTTTAGACATGACATCATGCCGCATACTACCAATGATTACGTATGCCTGACTGTAACACACAAAAGGCGAACGTTCTCTGTAATTGGTAGATACATCCATCCAAGAGCGAAGATTGACTGCTCCTACCTGGCGTCTGTGCTGCAAAACGCACGAGGTCCGCACGTTGGGATTGGTGACTTTAATGCACATCATCCCATATGGGGTAGCGCTGGAGTGAACTGTCGTGGCAGAGATTTGGCCGACTTAATGTGTAATCAGGGACTCAGTGTGCTCAACGACGGGTCACCTACATTCATTCGTGGAACCTCTTACAGCAGCTGCCTTGACCTTATGTTTGTGTCCAGAAGCCTTCTGTCAACTGCATGTTGGTCCACGGATGTAGAAACTCATGGAAGTGACCACCTCCCAACATACGTTCAATTTAGCTGGTTCCGCCGATCAGCCTCACGATGCATACACCAAACAGACTGGACTTTATTTAAGGCATCTATCAAAACCAGATGTCAGTGCCCGCCTACACCATCCAAGGTTGAGGACATCATTTCTGCTTCTCTGCGTGACACAACGAAACAAGTTAACCTACCACTGCGCAGATCAGCGATCGATTCACAATACGAGGCTCTTCGTGCAATCCACCGCCGCGCAGAACGACGATACAGAAGAACGAAGTCTCCGTCAGACCTTTCAGCCAGTCGCCGAGCGCAACGACACGTTCTTAGACATCTCGACAAGCTTGACAGGCAGCGGTGGCGGACGTTCTGCGGCTCTCTGGACCCAAGACAGCCTTTATCTAACATCTGGCGGGTAGTACGAAGTCTGCAGACGAGTCCACAACAAAGCCACCCATTCCGTGCCGTGGCTCTACATCAAGGCCGGAGCGAACTGGAGGTGGCCAATGACTACTGTAAACTTGTGGTGGCTACCTCTAATACCGAAATTGAAGCCCTTACCACCATAGTGCCCCCGTCACCTGATGAGCGTCTCGAGGTGCCTTTTACGATGCAAGAACTTGACGCTGCAATTTCAGTCTCCCGACGCTCATCGGCTCCAGGTCCAGACGGAATCACATACGCTGCACTCCGTCATCTTGGCACAGAACACGACAAATCCTGTTGTCCTATTATAACATCTCGTGGGAATCAGGAAATGTTCCTGCCAATTGGAAATGCAGCCGCATTATTGCACTGCTGGAACCAGGGAAGTGCCCTAATGAACTTTCATCCTACAGGCCGATCGCCTTAGCCAGCTGCGTCGGCAAAGTAATGGAAAGGATACTTTCTAGATTAGAGTGGTTCTTAGAAAGCAATAACTGCTTTCCCCAATTTATGCATGGGTTCAGAAGAGGCCGATCTGCCATTGACGGTGTGGTCAACTTGACCTCCGATGTTGAACAAGAAAGAAGTCGACGCATATTTGTCGGGGCAGTATTCCTTGACATTAAGGGCGCCTATGACAATGTTCTGCATTACGCGATCCTTGATGCGCTTGACGATTTAGGCATTGGTGGCCGACTATATAATTGGATCGTTAGTTATCTCAATGACCGTACTGTATATATGTCGACAAGCGATGGAGACACCGGTCACTATAATATTCACCGCGGTGTTCCCCAAGGAGGAGTTCTCAGTCCGACTCTCTTCAATGTGACATTGATTGGACTTGCGTCTGAGCTTCCCAACACAGTAAAAATCAGCGCGTATGCCGACGACATATGCATATGGGCATCTGGAGCTACGCGTCCGCAACTGCGTGCGCGTTTGCAACATGCAGTGACTATTACAACCACGTATTTACGACGTCAAGGCGTCACACTTTCAACTGAAAAATGTGCAGTGCTTGCCTTCACGCGCAAACAAATGACTAAATATCCGATAGTCGTTAAAGGAACATCGATACCTTACGTAACACACCACAAGTTCCTTGGTGTAACCATCGACCGTGAACTATCCTGGTCAAGGCACGTCACTGCACTGAAGTCAAAACTGAAGAGTTTTGTCCTTTTGCTTCGGGTGGCGGCAGGAGCAAGATGGGGCCCGTCGGAATCATCTCTTCTTCAATTGTACCAAGCCCTGTTCGTAGGCTATATAAGCTGTGTGCGGACATTAGAGAGCATACAAGCTCAAGGTTTGCGCACGTGCTTGGGCCTACCACGCTGCACCTCAACGAATGGAACCATTGCGGAAGCTCGGGCTTGTCCCATCAACGTATATATGCTCTGCGAACCTCTTCGAGTGCACCTACGCTTGTTGACCCGACATAGGCAACATCCCCTATCAGCACTCCCTGCCACACACCCAAAGTGCAGTTTTTCAAGAACTATATTGCGTCATGAGAACATTCTGCCGTTTAGATTCTCTTTTGCGTGATTCTCGTGATTCTAGAAGTTTTCACGTGACAGAAATAAAAAATGCAGAAAGCCTTGGATAAATTCTGATCTCTACAGGCGCATTCAAATAAAGAATAAGTTGTACCACGATTTCATCCACTCGAGAGAGACAGATGCGCTCACTAAATACAAGACGTATAGAAATGTTTTAACTTCAGACATAAGAAAGGCTAAAATGATCTACTATGAAAAGTTATTTGAAAAAATTTACGACAATCAGAGGAAATTATGGGAAGTCATAAATGGGCTTACGAACAGGAATAAAGGCCGTCATAGGACACAGGACCTAACAATTAATGGCGAAACACTCAGCGGCGAAAGGTTGGCCAATGCCATGAACGAACACTTTATAAACGCGGGCTCTTATGTTGCAACCGATGGAACTAAGGAAAGTGCCCCGACTGCTGATAAGTCTACTGTGCCCTATTCTATTTTTTTGGTACCTACAGATCCGGTTGAAGTAGAAAACTTGATCAAAAAGCTTAAAAACAATGTTGCATCAGGGATTGATGAAATAGGCTCTGCTGAGTTGAAATTGATATCACCATTGATATGTGATGTGTTGGCCTATATTATCAACCTCACCCTCACTACCGGTATATTTCCGGAACAGTTAAAGGTGGCAAAAGTCACTGCAGTACATAAAGGTGGTGATATCAATAGCCTAGCAAACTATCGACCAATATCTGTGCTTCCAACAATATCAAAAATATTTGAAGGAGTAATTTACGATAGACTTGCATCTTTTTTTGATAAATATCAAATAATAACAAAGAGTCAATATGGGTTTCAAAAAAATAAGTCGACGGAACAAGCTCTATTGTATATTAAAGATAAGATAATCGATAATATGGAAAAGAAAAAGTACACTCTCGGGCTCTTTCTTGATCTTCAAAAAGCATTTGACTCCATACAATTCGAATTATTATTTCATAAATTGTTGAGGTATGGAGTACGTGGAATCGCACTTCAACTCTTCAAAAGTTACCTTGAAGATCGCTATCAATTCGTGCAAATTAATAGCACAATGTCTACAAAGATAAAGTTAAACCAAGGAGTCCCCCAAGGGTCCATACTGGGGCCACTATTGTTCCTTGCTTATATAAATGACATTGTAGAAATTCCTCATTCCCCTGAACTTATTATGTACGCAGATGATACAAATGTTTTCTTCTCATCAGACAATTTATTATCACTTGAAGTCAGTGTAAATAACTATTTAAGGCATCTTTCAGAATGGTTAAGGCAAAATAAGCTTCGATTAAATGCTAAAAAAACAACCTACATGATATTCCGACCTATAAACAAGCCCATAAGTAAAATAAGCGTCACATTTGAAGGAAATTGTATTACACACGTTAGGGAACAAAAATTTCTTGGTGTGTGGTTTCAGGAAGAATTAAACTGGAACACACATGTAAATCACCTGATTACCGCATTAGCGCGAATAGTCGGTTGTTTTCACAAAACAGTACACTTAATCCCATTAAGGTTAAAATTAAATATGTATTACGCACTTTTTCATTTTAAGGTAACTTATGGGATATTAGTCTGGGGAACAACATCGCAAAGAAATTATCATAGACTTATTACTGTGCAGAAGAAAATATTGCGTTGTTTCGAAAATTACAGGGGAAAATTACAAGACCTGCCAACTGCTCCACTGTTCGTAAAACATTCCATGCTCAGGGTTGATCAGTTGTACTATTTTAAATTGCTCCAAGTAATTCAACAAAATAAACTATATGAACAAAGCGGAATCGAAAAACCATACTACAGTTTACGAGAACAAAGGATACGAGCACCTAAAATAAGGACTAATTATGGAAAACAAAGTGCTGCGTATCAGACACGTAATGTTTTGAATATCATTGCAGATAGATTGAACTTTAAAGATAGTAGTGCTACATTTAAAAAACAAACAAAGAACTTATTAATTACCACATGTATACAGTATCAACATTAACTTGTGCTTTTTCATGCCTCGACCAATGCTTAAATCACTCGCAAATTAGTTTTCCCAGTGTTTTCATGAATAATGTAATTTTATTGCATCCTCATGCATTCTATGTTTCCAATTTTTGGGATTTATTTTGTGTATCTGTATATTTTGGCGTGCACAACCTCTTCTGCACGACTATTTAAAGATGTTATGTAAACCTTTTTTCTCTTGTTTATGTGATTTGTTATGTGTACTCTTGCAAGTTGCTAGTTGTCCATTTTTTTCTAAAACTGATGTACTGGAATACTTTTTGACTGTTTTGAACTCAAAGTGCTGTGAGCTGTCATGAACTGCGGAGGGACAGGGACCTTTGTCAGGCTTGAATGCCTTTAGCCCCTGCCCCTGCAGTGAGCTTTGTATATTGCTTACTGTAAATAAAATACTTACTTACTTACTTACTTACTTCCCAATGCATTCCTAGTGCACCTCCGTGGGTCCTACCTACACCGCTTGTAAAACTTAAAATCCCTGGGATTACGAGGAAGTCCTGTGTTTCATCCATTGGCCTTAAGCAACTTACCCTATCGCACATTTTTACAGCATACAGTGGTACTTCTCACGTGTATACCGATGGCTCGTTACCCCATGTGCATCCGCCGCAGCCTTTGTCATCCCACAAATGTCCATCGCTCGACGGTTTAAATTAGACCACACGTCCACTTCAACTGCTGCAGAACTTGTTGCTATCCGCGAGACAATACGATTCCTTGCAAGAGAGCCTCCTCGCACATGGACTTTATTTTGCGGCGCCAAACCCGCTCTTCAGGCCATTGAGTGTGTTATGAGACAAGGCCCTTATTATATTTTAGCTCTAGAAATCGCAGAGCTTCTCGACATTGCGACCAAATGCGGCCACCACGTCACCTTTCAGTGGATACCTGCACACTGTGGCGTGATAGGAAATGAAGAAGCAGACGCTGAAGCTAAAATAGCTGTAAATAATGCGCCAGAAGTAAGCATCGCGTTCTCACGAACAGACACGAATGCCCTGCTTCGGTGCGTTATGCGGAACTCTACACTTGTGCACTGGACCAATCCTGATCGACAACACAAGAGACTGCACAAATAGGACCCAGAAATGAAGTTCCACATGCCTCATAAACTGAAGAGGAGCACAACAAGTCTGCTACACCGGATTCGTCTTGGTCTTGCACTCACGAGGCGTTATACACATACATCGGCTGCAGTGACACTGGTCCCAACTGCGATCACTGCCCAGTGCCTGAAACACTTGAGCACATATTTTGCTCATGCCCAGCGTACGCGCGAGAACGGCAGAGCCTCATTTCAACTATTCAGCGAGTAACTAAAAGACCAATGTCTGACGAGATTGTCTTAGGTCCTTGGCCTGACGCCAACAGCGCAGCTGTGGTCATCGAAGCGACGGTAGTCTTCCTTCAAGCCACCGGACTCCATGCACGGCTATAGTATCACCTCAACGGGATGGACATGTACATACGCACCTTCTAATCTGATCATCATCATTCATCGCTCTTTTTATCCCCTCCCCCCTTCCCCAGTGTAGAGTAGCAGGCCAGAGCAAACTAACGCTCAAGCCGACCTCTCTGCCTTTCTTCAAATAAACCTCTCTCTCTCTGATGTCACTCTGCAAACACAAAAATCCTGTACTTACTGAGCTCTATTGCATTATATGCAGAGCGTATATATCTAACCAGCATGTGACTATATGCTGGGTGCCTGGCCATAGAGGCATTGAGGGTAATGTGCTTGCAGACCAGTTCGCCACATCAGCAACATCGCAAGCTATTAATCCTGCCGCTACTATTCCTCCCACAGATCTGAAGCCTTTTCTGCGAAGAAAACTGCGAGACCACTGGCAGCGCTTGTGGGACGCTGAAACAAATAATAAGCTTCACTTAATTAAGCGCCACAGTTAGGGTTTCTGGTGCCCCGTAACGAAAACACGACGAACTGATGCCCTGTTCTGTCGTCTAAGAATAGGATATACATATGACACCCACAATGTTTTGCTTACTCGTGATGAACCACCAACCTGTGGTAGATGTGGTGATAGGCTGACCGTTCTTCATGTCCTCTTGGAGTGTCGGGAAGCCGAAACAGAGAGAAAGAAATATTTTCCTCAAGCGTACAGGTATCATGGCCCTCTTCATCCCATCATGTTTCTTGGTGAAGAACCGCTTTTTAACGCCAATGCATTTGTCGATTTTTTGAACGATGTGGTCTTGCTTGTTATTAGCCCAATAAGATCGTCGCACATCCTCTCTCGAGAGGATGCCGCTGTGATAGTAGTTTGTATAGCACATGCCTCCGGGCCCTTGTGGTTCAAGGGCTCTGTTTAGGACAGTAGTGCTTCTTGCCAATTACTGCATCTTAAAAATTTTAAATATCGTGTAATTCCTTCTCAATGCATTCTTCATTTCATAGTACACCTCATTAGTCATTGCTATGATTTTGGTACATGTATATTTTACGCGCTTTACGGCCATTATTTTTAGGCCCTTTACACCCACGCTTCATCTACTTCTCAGAATTCATCGCTCCACTGCACACTCACAAACACTGGCATGGCGCTCTTTGGCCAGAACTGGCCCTTGCGCCATAAAACACCACACTTCATCATCATCTTGCGTTGACAAGTCGGGCCGAAAACCAAACATCGTGTTCGGCATCAGTTGACATTCTTCGAGATGCGTCTGTAGCCTGTCTCAGATAACACGTTCCATCAATTTACCGAGGCAAGACGTAAGCGAAATGGGCCTTAAGTTCTCCAGGCAGGGCGTTTTCCCTGGCTTTGGTATCAGCGTAATCTCCGCATGCTTGAATTCCGGGGGAAGGTCCCTCTGCTCCAGTGCGCATTTAATAGTTCCATTATTGCCTGCACGGTTGCATCGTCCAGGCTACGTGGCAACTTGTTGATGATTCCGTTCTTGCCAGGAGATGGTGTTTCGAGTGAGTCTTGCGAGCGCTCGTGTCAGCTCGGAACGCGTTATGTCCCGGTCGAGTTCGCTGTTTTCCAGTCCGGCGTAGTTTCTGGTTAATGTAAGGCACACAACAGCTGACGGTCTGTGCCTCCGAAGTTGTGTAGTAGTAGTACTAGGCTCATCGTGTGCTTGCTTTCTCTCTTGCTCTGGGTCGTATCTAGGAGACGTCTGAGTATGGCCTACGTCTTCGCAGTGCCCAGCGTTTCTTGGAGGGAGTTACAGAACTGGTCCCAGTTCTGTCGTGCAAGATGCTCTGCGTAGCGCTCTGCTTCGTCCGGTGGTTCCGCGATGCGTAATTTTAGCTTACGGTTGTGTCGCTGCCTTCGCCGTCTTCTAAGCGGACTGTGGCGCGCTTCCCACATGTGTAAGAGGGCCGGAGTGTCCAGTGGTGAGTGCAACCTCTTGGAGTGTTTGGCTACCGATTCCTGTAGTTCTCTAACCCAGCCCTCTAGATCGGTTATCGCTTGGCATTCTTCAGTTTCTCTTTCGCTTCGGAACTTTGCCCAGTCCGTGATTTTGGTGGAGCCGTATCTTTCTTGTTGTATCGAGATGTCGAGTATGAAGTGGTCGCTCCCTAGCGTCTGGTAAGTGTTTTCCCACTCGACGTTCTGAAGTGTGGACGCGAGCGCAAGATCGGGACAAGTGTCGCGGGCCGTGCTGCTGCCTACTCTCATTGGATATGTCGGATCCGTCACTATCATGAGTCGGTGGTGTTATATGATGTTGTACAAGGTTGTTCCCTTTTGGGTGTGTCTGACATACCCCCACGCCTTATGCGCCGCGTTGAAGTCGCCTAATAGGAGGCCGTTTTGTCCCAGCTAGCTGCCTCGCTTGCTGCACCAAGTTGTCTAGGGGTCCCAGCGTTTCCTTCGGTGAACTGTATATATTAAGTATAAAAGCACTCGTGTTTTCCCTGCACTGCGGTACTATTTCCGTGAACACGTGATCTATTCCCTTGTCCGCATAACTGTGGTCTATTGCGGTGAGGTGTTTGCTCGTGAGTGTGGCCGTACGTGCTTCTGCTGTCGCATGAGTGTGATACCCGGTGATTCTTGGAGATTTCCCTGTTTCCTGTAAGGCTGTTACATCCAGTGGTGTGTCTTGTTTGACAATGTACTGCAGCAGCGTCGCCCTCTTGCGCGTGAAGCCACGGCAATTCCACTGCCAAACAATGATGCTTCCATTTCGATCATTCGGTTTTGTGACCATTTGGATCTACTTGTAGCATTGGCTGGAGGGCCGCTGCCTTTCTGTGTTGGGAAGAAGACTCGCGGCTTCTTGTGGCGTTGATTGTTTACCAGAGGGGTGAAAACCTCGTGCAGATGCGTTATAATCTGTCGGATCTAGTTGAATCCCTTTTTCATTTGCACATCTAGCTCTTCGATGGCTTTCCGGTTTTACTGGATACCTTTCTCGCAGGCTGTTACTCGCGCATCGATCGGTTGGGTTGCCGGATTTGGCTCGGGCGGTGCCTCGGTGTTCATTTCCTCGACGGTCTCCTGCACTACCGAGGCAGTGGACGCGCGCTGCGGCAACGTTTTCTCTAGGACCTATTCGCAGGTGGATGGGTGTTTGAGATTTGACTGTGCGCTACAATTTGTAAATTGCATTATGGGCCATCGGATAATTAGTTCAAGTCTTAATTAGTGAATTGTTGGTAATTAGTAGATTATGCATTTCAATTTCGTGTGCAACTAATGTACGCCTCTTCGAGTAGACCAGCTCATTAACCAGAATTGTGCTATATGCCACAGGCAACCTTTAAAAATTTTGAGAGTGTTTGCTAAAGCACCCTGTATAGAGACAAACGAGTACTAGTCGTATGGGAAGGTAGAAAATATAATGAAGTGGTGGGAATTCACCAAGGACACAAGCAAGGATGTCCTCTGTCTCCATTTTTGTTCATGCTTTATGTTAATGACATAGAAGGATAACTGGAAAATAGCGAATTAGGGTTTGATTTATCCTACATCCATAATGGACAAATGGTGCAACAGAAGGTCCCTGTACTTGTGTATGCGGACGACAAAGTGCTGCTAGTGGACAATATAAGAGGTTTACAGACACTTGCGAATATATGTGGCAATACAATGACAATTCTACAGCCTCAAGTTTAGCCCAGAGAAACCGGGAATTTTGATCTTAATGAAGAGACGAGTAATTACGAGGTGTCTATTCAACTGGAAGTCATGCCGATAGTCAAGCAACACAAATTCCTCGGCCTTCACATACACGAAGGAAAGATATACTCAAGCACCCAGCAAGGTAATCTGAAAGTAAAGGGGAAGCGGAATGTAGCAATAATAAAACAGAGCTCTGTGGGCTTAGGCCCGGCCATGTTAAAGTGCTGGTTCCGCAATAAAAGTTTATTCCTCCTCCTCCTGTGGGGTCACAATAAGATGAGGTGGGGCGTAGAGTTTGGAAAGGAGTAATTGTACCAGCACTAACGTTCGCCAATACTATTCTATGCTTAAAATCGGATTTCTTGTCGGAGTTAGGAAGTTAACCAAACATCCGTAGATCGGAATGACAAGTGCGTATTTAGCGTACAGGAACATACCTTCTTGGGACACAGGATCACACCGTAAGGCATCTCTCCTTTGCCAGAGAAAATTGCTTCCATTATGAATACTCCCTGAGCCCACTGATAGTACTAGTCTGCACTCTTTCCTCGGACGGATCGAGTGTTATGCCAAGTTTGTTCCTAGGCTTGCTGACGTGGTAGAACCAATGCGAGCTCTTCTCCGGAAGAACCAGCCATTCATTTGGAATTATGCTGTAGACGCCAGTTTCGCCTAGGTGAAGTTTCTGCACTCTTCCAGTAAAGTTCTGCACATGTTTGATGCGTCCGTTCGACCTGTAGTGTCCACTGGCCCGTCCGACTGCGGACTGTGTGCTGTTCTCCAGCAGATGGATGGCCACAGGCTGCAAACTGTTGCGTTTGCTTCACGCACGCTTTCAATTGAAAAGAAATACGGGGTAGGAGAGCGTGAAGCCCTGGCGAGTGTTTGGGCATGTGAGCATTGGCGTGCGTACTTGTGGGGACGGCATTTCACGTTGCGCACGGACCATCGAGCTTTGGTCTCGCTACTCTCTTGTCAGGGCACTGATTGCCACCCCCTTCGCATTGCACGCTTGTCGGAGCGGCTCCTTCGCTGCAGTTATACAGTAGAGTATCAGAAGGGGTCTGAAAACCAGGTGGCGGATGCCCTTTCCCGCCTTCCAGTTCCGTCTCCGCAGGAAAATATCTCATTTGATGAGGTTTTGTCCTTTGTTGAGTTACCGCGCCTCACCAAAGAGCAGTTTCAACAGGCCCTTCGTGAAGACTGCATGTTAGAACAAGCCAAGACCTATGTTGCCACATCTTGGCCTGCACATAAGACGCTCTCGGGCGAACTTTAGCCTTTCTTCTTGTTATAAGAATTGTCCGTCGTTGACAACCTGCTCCTACGCGGCGAACGAATCGTCGTTCCCTTCTATCCCACACTGCAGTTAATCACGACTGCCCATGAAGCTGACCCTGGTATTGTTTGAACATAAGCTCGGCTACGAGAATGGTTCTAGTGGCCAGGCATGGACAGGCAAGTGGAGTTTTCCATCCAGAACTGCAGCATATGCCAGATGGCTGACAAAAGTGCCAAGACTGCTGCTACTCCTTTGCAGCCGGTACCCCTGCCAGAGCGTCCATGGCAGAAGCTTGCCGTTGACATCGTCGGCCCTATGGAGCGAGTACCACATGACTGCAGATATGCCATTACGCTCATCGACTATTTTTCCGAATGGCCAGATGTTCAATTCTGCGTGAAATATCGTCCTGCACCGTCATAAACTTTTTGATTTCTGTGTTTACACGTGAAGGCTATCCGGACGTGTTAGTCGGCGACAACGGGCCCCCGTTCTCGTCTGTGGAGTTCACAGAGTTCCTAAACGATCACGCCATCCGCCTCGTGCACTCTTCCGTTTACTACCCCCCCCCCCCCCCCCCCCAAGCAAATGGACTTGTCGAGCGGTTTACCGGGTCTTCAAGAATTTTGTGGAGGTCGCCACGTTGGAACAGCGTCCGCTTCGCCAAGCAGTAAACGACTATTTGGACATATACCGCGGCTCGCTCCATGCTACTATGGGAGTTGCACCGTCTGTTCTTCTACACGGACAGCGACCGAGAACACGCCTTGACGTGGGTCACCCGTGACCAGCTTTTCAGCGATCCTGTTTCCAAACTTCATCGCCTGCGCCAACGAGTTAAGAGCAAGCAAGACTACAGCAAAGAGTACGCAGACCGTCGCAGGGCCGCGAAGAAGACAACAGTGTATGTTGGTGATTACGTTAGAATTAAGAAACCTGTAATATCGGTTAAGGGAGACCTCACGTTCCGCCACCTGAGGAAGGTAGTCCGTCAAAAAGGTCCATCATCGTTTCGGCTTGATGATGGACGAACCTGGAACGCGCCGAAGCTATCCAGGGTACCTGCAGCTTCAGCCACATGAAATCTGCAGCATAATGCTGTTTCCGAACCCGCGACCCTGTCGTCGGCATCACAGCAACCCAACGATTACGCCTAAGCAGCCCGACCCGAAGCCTCGCGAACTACGCCCACGCTACGAGCTCCAGCGCCAGCTGTGTCCGAGGACCCGACACAGCTGGCGACACAGCTGCTTCAACGTCGGGTCCAAACACCGAGGAACAGAAGGCCTCCAGTTGGATGCCGGGACCACATGTCGCTTGTCTGCTAGGTGGAGATGGGTGCAGTGCCAGGGAACTTGAGTGCTGCATGAACTGTGTGCAAACGGTTGCGTGTCTCTGCGATCATTTATTTGTTTTTTTTTTGTTTTTTTACGTTGTATTGCTTGTTGTAGGTCATGCTTTATAGTTATGCCATACAGTATTATTGCGAAAAGCATATACCATGTATGGTAGCAGATATTTGCATTTTTTGTAAATGCTGTATATTTGTATATTATACTAATCTACTAACTATTACTTACCTTGTCCATGTAAGGAGGTGAATATGTAGTATATGTAGTTTCTGTTTGCCCGTACACGCCGCCAGTGACGCCAATGTTGTCACCTGTATAAATACATGCCTCCGAATAAAGAGGGCGTCGTGTTCCGTTGCGGCCGTGACTGCCTTCGTGGTTCCTGTGCGGCTTCCGCCGAAATACTACAGTGACATTCTCTTACAACTAGTCCCGCTATGACACCGGCGGCTTTTATCCGTTCTACCTGTTGTATGGCCGAAACCAAACGCTGCCCTTTGAGACACTCCTGCCATCAGCTGCCGGTGCTCCTACAGAGAGAGAAAATAAACATCTTTATTATGTAAATGCAGCTTTGGAGAGGCGTCCTCATTCCAGAATGCCTTGAGCTCGGGCCACGTTCTGGGCCCTCGCTATCAGCCGTTGCTGATCTTCGAGGTCGGAGGTGGCCAAGGTTCTCTCCCAAAGCTCGTTGGTGTGGTAAGGGTTAGGAAGTTTGAGTGGTGCCTCTCTGTGACCCCCTACTATGTGCCCGAGGGACCCGAGTTCTGCGCACAAGCGGCATTGCGGAGAGAATTGTGTAGGGGCTATGAGGTGATTTCTGGTTGGGTGGGGGAATGTATTAACCTGTAGAACTCGGAGGAATCGCTCCTGCTCTCTAGGTAGTGACTTGTGTGGGGGTTCATATGCTCTGCGGGTTAGCTTGTAGTGTTGTGTGAGGTCTTGGTACGAGACTAGAGGGTGCATGTGCTCGGGTTCAGATTCCTCGGCGTCAGCTCGGCGGGTCAAATGTCGAGCCACGTGGTTGGCGACCTCGTTGCCAGGAATGCCGGGATGAGCTGGCGTTCAGATTATCATGCTCCTAGCGAGTACGCACGCCATGCTGCTACTAGGGCTCAATCAAACCACTCGCCAGATTTCACGGGATCGTCTTTCTACCTAGCAGATATCCCAAAAGGCCCGCTATGACAGCCACCACAGAACCATTCACTTCTCCCCAGGCTCCTTGGTCCTTCTTTGGACGCCGTCCCACCGCTCAGGCCTGTCTTTGAAGCTTCTGTCTTGCTACTCTGTCCCCTACAAGATCCTCCGCAAACTCAGTGAAGTCACGCACGAGATCACCCCGGTGGACGGTTGTTCGTCATCGTCCGTACCACCTAGTGATGTCGTTCACGTCAGCCGTCTGAAGCCCTACTTCTCTGACAATAAACATACCCTTTCCGTAAGCCCCCAGATGGTGCTCCAACCGGTGCGGGCCATGTTGATGGCTGCTTGATCTTGATCATGATGACTGCAAAGCTGCAGTTGCCAAGATCTTGAAGATCTTGTGCCTCCGAGTACAATTTCAACGGGCAATTTTTAGAAATATGAAAAAAAATCTAAGAACAAAAACAGCGACTAATATTTGCTTGTATCTTGTTTAACATACTTTAACTGCTGTCATGACACATGAACGTCTGGAATGTTTTTGAAGGTTAAAGAAAGAGCGCTACGGGATCTAAAAAACAGGTGGCAAGGCAGGCATGTGGTTACTGCGTCAGCACTTATGAAGGCGGCGCATCAAGCTTTATGAGAGCGTAGAAGACTTTCTAGATACCAATACAAAACAACCTCTGAAATATCCTTGTAAATGTTCGGAAGAACGTGCTAAATGCAGGAAGACGGAAGGAAAAATATATTTACTTTGTAAATACTTCTGACAGCGGCTTGGGAAGAATTATCAGGACCGAAAAAAAGATACATTCGAGGTGGTAGTAGATGACAACGTTATCACGATATCATGGCATAACATAAGATAAGCGCGATTGTATACAAAACAGAAGTGTGAAACAAATGACGTTTCTCCGCCACGGACTCAGCTGTAGCTGCAAGTACCAAGAAACTAATTTTTCTGATGTGCATTTATTCTTAGAAATGATAGGCATTGCTAAATTAAGGTAGTCAAAAATGCCAATAGTAAAAAAGCACTCAACATACTCGGATATTGTTTGGGAAAGACTTGCAAATGTTTCATGGACCATACATGCAGCACTTGAACTAAACCACAAAGCAAAAAAAGGAAGAGGTGGTACATATTTACCGATCATCACAAACCGCGACTCTTCGTAGTTATTTTGGTTTGTATAGATTATATGTTCAATCAGTCACATGAAATCGAGAATTTCAAACAGTGATCGTGGCACGTTGATACGGTTTGGCTGACAAAGAATTCCATAGTTTAGCTAGCCCAACAAATGAGCGTCAATATTTTGATTTTAGTACGTGCGGTAATCGAATCTGCACTTTAACGCTATTTCTGGCGAACACAATTGTGTGCAACTACGAGAAGGGGCAATAGCTTAGCTCTTTGGCTCGTCTGAAAAGAAACCATGCGGCTTGTACTGACCACTTATATATATTCCAGTTTCGAGATGGAAACATTTGTATATAGCCACAGGTCGGTAGAATAACAGCCTCACACTGTTTGATTTATGATGAAGACGATTTGAGGACAGAGGATGGGGGGGGGGGAGGAGCATGGCAATGTTCCAGATAGAGATAACGAAAACTGTAATACCAGCTCGGAAGAGATACGCAAGTAGTCAGGCAGCTGGATTTTCTAAAACTGCGGTAAAATAATTCAAAAATATATCATATATACGCATTGGTAGAACATTTTTTACACTTGGTTGGCGGCAAGAGTTTATCCTGACGCACTAAAGGTGGTAAAAGCAGCAGCATACTTGGACATGACCACCAGTGTGATGCTTCATGTTACAGGCTGGTGTTCTTTTCAAGCGTCATTACAACAGTTGTAAAAAAAAAAAACGCTAAACCTTGCACTCGGCCGCGCAACGGTTGAAACAGCGAAGCTGGTAGATCGTTGCCCAGCATTTTCCAGAAGTGCGCGCGAACTTTTCATCTGATCACTCATGATGATGATAATTTATTTTCTCGCGTCTCGGACTTCGGCCGTCATTGCGCGTTGCATAGCGCAGCTTGTAACACCGACACCGCGTTGCAATGCCCCCAACGCGTTCCAACAGACCCGTTCCGTGAATGCGTCTCTCTCTCTCTCGCTCTCATTTTCTGTATCTCTCTCCCGAGCTAGCACGCAAAACCTCTTCTTCACCTCGCAGAGCAGGAGCGCGTGCGAACGTGCCAGGTGTGGACAAAGACGATGACGCTCAGACGCAATCACATGGTTCGCATAAATGAATTTGCTGCAGGCGTGGCTACCCCCCCCCCCCCCCCGGTTGGCTGACGAGGATTGAGCACCTCGCAACATTAAAATAATTGTAAACCTGCCATGACAGTGCCAGCCAATATGTGGCTGACCTCACAACATATATGTATGCAACTTTGAAAGTATGTGCATATGCATACTTATGTATTGTTTCTTGTGGCAAAACATGTTGGAATTGGTGTCCACAAAGTCAAAGTTGCGGCAATAAAGGAAAAAGAGCTGTATAGCCAAATGGTTACGAAGCTCGCATTAGGACCGTGGGCACGCGCGTTCGAATCCCGCCTGAGCAAGAAATTTAATTTTCGTTTCATTCTTTCTTCATTGCTCATGATGATAGTCTCTTGATACGAGCCAAAATATACGGCTGGCTTGAACAGCTTCGCTGTTCATACATTGTGAACCTATAAAATTGTGTCCATTGTGTCGTTCCTTCTCCCAGGAAGGACACAAAGGTTACTGAGGAGCCATTTGACCTGCCACTACTCTAATACTGTTTTTGGTAGGTTCTATTACAGGTGTTATTTTGTGTAGTAGTACATGATATAATTGTGTATAATGTGTTTAGACCTTAAGTAAGCAGGCTGTTTGACAACAGGTGTTAACAGATGAATAAGTAACAAGATTTTCAAGTTCATTAGTGATACAATTGCTTCACACTGTTTCATTTTGCTGCGAATCAAATGATGAGCCATCCAGCAAGTGCTGCTCGCCTGCCTTAACATACGAACCTTCAAATTTTGTTAACCCTATATCACAAGTGTACATCAGTCGGAAACAACTGTTAACAGCGACACGTTCATAATGTTTACTTATATGCAAAAGCGAGTCAAAGGTCAGATTCACTTTTGAAGTTTTCCGAAAGAAGTTCACCATTATAGCGCATAGCTCATTGAAAGGTTGCAAAATTTTCGCGTCTAAGAACAGATCAACAGGTGTCGAATGACTGCTTTCTAGAGCCAATGCTTGGGTAAGAGGCTAGTCTTCATCAGGCCGCTCATAGCAAAATTCGTATCACTCAATGTAGGTGTTAAAGAAACCATGACTGAATAGGACAGTGCAAGGTCTTCAAGAAATATATCAATTTAGTAATCTTTATGATGCAGCTTGAGATGATCACTATGAAGACATTATGTGGAACAGGAAGAGAAGACAAAGCATCAATGCTCTTTCACACACATTATGTCCACTGCGGGACGAAGGCCTTCACCAGCAATCTACGATTATGTCTGGCTTGCGTCAACTGACTCCATCCTATGCCTGCAGCCTTACTAATTTCATCATTGCGCCTAGTTATTTACCGTCTTCAACTACAATTTTCTCTAAGTATCATGCCTATAAACTTTTTTTTCAGATTCATGGTTCATTTTTATCGTACCTCGTTTCAGCCTCTTAGGTTAGTGTGCGCACAACGCAATGATGGCACTTTTCGAGAATAATGATAAGCTGTTGTTAATGACTGACTGGTGCGTGAGATAAGTGTACCGATCGATTTTTATTCTCTGAATTTTCTTCTACTGATCCAGGACTCTTGTGACTACTTGGCTTAGGTAACATACTCTGTTGCTTTCTTGCCCCAGAAAACTTAACTAAGTGCCTTCTTGCAGGCCTTTAAACTGGCAACATCTGCCCCACCGACAGTATGGCATGCTCAGATTAATTCAACTAGACATGCCTGGTGACCACTTGTAGTTTTGGTGAACAAATTTTATTTGGTGCCCGAGCCTGGCAACAATGAAATCGATGTTATCTTCTTTTTTGTTGTAGTGCAAGCTGCATGACATGGACAACAGAAAAGCACATTTGATAAAGACACAGCGATAACGTGCAACAACATATTCCTTTCCAGTTATCGTCACTATATATACCCTCCAAACGTCATACAACACGTGTAAAAGCTCGGTAAACATGAACTAAAAAAAGGAACCCAGGAACCACATGTATGCAGTTTTAAGCCACACAGATTGACACACATGTATACGTTTATCGCAAACAAAGATAATCAAGCTCCTTTGAGGATAATGAAATTGAAGGCTTACTGACGTATGTGGGACCAAATGTTGATATGCTTCTAGCTTCTATTATTAAGCGTGTCGTCTCCCACCTGCTTCTACTCATGATAACAGTTTTTTTATCTTGGTTTGCACTTGCATTTCTTGCAAAAAACCGTCAGCAGCCACGGTACTTACTTTGTTATTGTGTTCTCGTAGCCTCTCATTTATACATCTACCAGTTAGACCAATATAGGACTGCCCACACCCGAGAGGAATGTCGTATAGACTATTTTACGCATTGCAGCTGGGCTCCGCCATGATGATGATGACGATTGTTGCGCCCTTTCTCTTTGTATCGGGTGGGCACATCATCGTCCCCTGACCAAAAATATAAAGAAAAAGAAAAGTTGCATCAGTTCTAAGAACAATGCGCATTCGCCTTGTTCACTGTCCCCCTGACGACCAGTTCAGAAGCCTGGTTTTCGTGATGGAAGTCGCCGACAGGGGGTGCACGTTGGTGTTGTGACCGTTTAGCGCTTCCACAAAACCAAGTGCCTCGGGAAGTGTGGTGATTTCTGGTTGACGAGGGCGCAAGCGACCCCATCGGAGTACAATGTGTTCATTGTTCCCCTCGTCATCCCCGCATGCCCTGCACTGCACAGTACATTCGTCCACCGACTGGTCGAAGTGGCCTCTATACACTTTAGTGCGCAGTGCTTCCGCACGGGTCTCGACTAAATGGGTACTACCAACACTTGTCGTACCGCCGCTCCACAGAGTTGGTCGTTTTGTGCACTCTATACAGGGCCAGGCAGGATTTTGGGTCCATAGTGGCTTGCCGAATCGACGTATCTGCTTCCTGTACTCTTGTTCGCACCCCCAGCGACCATTTCCTTTTGCTGTCCTCTTGGACGGGGCCAGTAAAGAGGGAGAACTTTCTGCACAAGTTGTAGAGAGGCCTACTCCACTACGTGCTCACGGCCGTTAGAGCTGTGTATCGGAACAAGTGCCGGGCCCACCGCTCATCATTCATGAGGCGAAGACGTCCCTCGTAGGCTGCCTTGCTCCTTGCGTCGAGTGCCTCGAAGCTGGACCATTCAAGGTCGCCCTGGATAGCCTCGACTGCCACATGCCCATGACATCCCAAGGCCAGTCATCCAACCCCGCGCTAACCACGTTCCAAACACTGGTGGGCTTCAGCGGACCGGCAGATGGCGGCGTTGGCGAATATGATGATGATGATGATAAAGACACAGGGCTAACGTGCAACAACATATTCCTTTCCAGTTATCGTCAGTTATCGCCCTTTGAATCGGAATCCCCTTTGAATCGGGGCGGCGACAAATAGTCACCTAGCCTGCTTGATTTATTCAGGTGTACTATACATGTGCTTTATCTAGCATTTTTGTATACCTCTCTGTATTCTTTTTATTTTTTTTTCAAAATTTACCTTATACCGCTAGCTATGATTTTAAGAGATCAGGCCGTATCCATATTTTCCCTGCTTTTTTACCACCATTACTATAATCCTCTCCTGCTTATCTCTACAGCTGATCTGTTGATGTTTCCTTCCACTTTAAACCCAAGCGCTTCTGGGAGTTGCACGTTACCTACGGTTCTCGCTGGGTGGATGCCGTCGCATTCCATTAGGATGTGCTTAGTGGTCTCTGGATCTTTACTGCAGCATACACATGCCTCATCTGGTTCCGATTATTTGCTCCAGTTTGTTTTGGTCCCTAGGCAACCGGCTCGAGCCTCAAATAGCAAGGCATTGCCCTTTGTGTTATCGTTCAGATTTACCATTTTAATTTCTTTCTTCTCATTCTTGTAAATCTCCATTCTCCTTTTCGTTTCCATTCTTTGCTACCAATTCACGGTCTCTATTTCCCTAGCTTTCTTTCTGATGACTCCTGGTTATCTATTTAAAGTTTCGATTATCCTGTACTTGGTTGCCAACTTTCTTGACCTCTTCCTCCATTCTGTGTCCACGCTTCTCATGTACAGATACTTGCGTACTTTAGCCGCCCATTTATTTTCAACCATGTTCCTGACCCTTTCTTCAAAACTAATTTTGCTCTGTGCTTCTCTGACTTCAAAAGAGGCCCAACCCATGTCACCCTGCACTGCCTCATTTGTGGTATTACCGTGGGCTCCCAAAGCCAACCGGCCTACTGATCTTTAGTTAACTTCCAAACCCGACAATATATCCGATTTTAAGCATAGAATGGCATTTGCGATTGTTAGCGCTGACACCAGTACTCCTTGCTAGATTACTCACTTTATTAGCGCCACATCGCGGCACTCGCCAGACACGTCATTGCCGCGCATGGAGGAAGGAAAAAAACTAGGAAGGAGCGTCACGTGACAATCTTGAAGCCTAGTCATAAAAAATTTAGAGGAATGGGATGATGGGAAATAGGCCCTCACGTGATAGGCAAGCGGTAGATTTTACTCGGCTCGCTTCGGTGGCTTCGGTTTCGTCTGCTGCGAGGGTTTCGGAATATGCGCACATACTCGGCGTGGCAAACGCGCGCCGAGGTTAGTGAAGGAATTCGAGTGTGTGAAGCAGTTGAGTCTCGCCGCCTAATTAGCAGACAGGCGCCAAGGCTGTTGCGAACGAAGGCGTCGGTTAACCAGCATTGCGCCGAACAACCCGGGAGGACCACCTCAAGGAAGACTGGTTGCGTTTCGGTGTGGTTACAGGGAAACGAGGGAACCTTTCGCCCTGCAAACGTGTGAAGGCAACCAAGCCGCCCTTCCGACGGCGATTCGTTGTGTTTGACGACGTCTTCTGGGAAACAATGATGCCTTTCGCCCCCGCAAAATGTGCACGCGATTAAGCGAGCGTACAGGGTCCGAAGCGACTGTCCCTACGGGAAAAAACTGCGTCCCGTCTTGTGCCCAAGGATGGATTGGCGAGCCGGAGACTCCGAACATATTTAGGGCCGTGCCGGCCCGTATCGCAGTCTGGGCGGGTTTCGAGCCGCGAGCGCTGGCAACTCCACTAACCGCGGTGGTAAGCGCAAGTGACGCCTTGAAAATTCTCTGTCTTCATGAGTCAGACGCCCCAGTCTTGCTCCACGTTTCAAGGCATCGAATTTGAAGCGAAGAACGACGCGCGCAGTAGCAGAAAACCACCACCCGCATACGGGCCTCCAAGCCATTGACGGCAGGCGCCACTAAATGTTACCACGTACCAAACAATCACGAATGTTCCGGCAACCTTGTGGGCCTTTTACGCCCCATAAGGCACCGCGCACGGGGCCCCTGGGAGAGGGAGGGGTGGCTTCAGAGGAGGTTGGCTTGCCGAGGCTAGCGGAATCACGTGACGCTCCCTCCTAGTATTTTTTACCTCCATGTTGCCGCGCCATGCTTAGCTGTTAAGTGCGTCGGCAGCGCCTTTGGGCAACGTGTTCGTACGAGGTGTTTCGACGATTGTGTCTGTGAACTCATGCGGAATTGTTATTGCATATTGCAGACGCATCTTTCTGCTCGCCAAATCTTCATCGATGGTAGGAAATGGCCGCAGTGGCTACAACGAACAGCAGCATGCAGCCAGGAGCCAGCGGGCCCCGCACATTGTCGGCTGGAGATATGATCGACATCGGTCAGAGTCTGTGCTCAACTCGATATGTTTTGCTGGCAAATTTAGAGTACAATAATCAATGCATGCTATGTTGCATCGTTCGGAGAGTCCGTGGTCGTACAGCAAGCAATTACGTACAGGATCATCTATGAGTTGTACATTACACCGCACGGGAGTGTTCGTAGCAGCTGTCAGCGTCGCACATTTGTGGCGGCGCGGACACCGCGTCTTCCCGTCGCTGGCTATTCCATCGCATATCTTATCCCATGGCTTATCTGCAACCAAGCTGCGTAGGATGGCTTTGGGGCGGTGTCCTCCCGAAATCGTTTCTCTCTGTTGCAAGTGCTTTCTGGTCAGACACATGCGGAACGACGCAGTTTCTACTGATCCGCGAGAGTGGACGGAATGTTTTTAGCAAAGGGAATGTAGGGGTGTTGCAGTCTGAGCCAGGGGCATGACATTTATCGCGTCCAGTTGCATCGGCAGTTTAACACTGGGAGATCGATGATCTCCCATCGTGTGTTCCCATTGTACATTTGGGATTCCGCCATGGTGGCGGAGTGGCTATGGCGTTGGGCTAGTAAGCTTGAGGGCGCGGGAGAAATTCACGGCCGCAGGGGCCGCATTTAGATGGAGGTGATATGCTAAGACGCCGGTGTATTGTGCATTGGGTGCACGTTAATCAACCCGAGGTCGTCAAAATTAATCCGGAGGCCCTCTATACGGCATGCCTCATCATCAAGTCGTGGTTTCGGCATGTGAAACCGCATAATTTAATTTTTAATCGTCGTATTTGCTACGGCAGTATATATATACATATATATATATACATATAATCGTATCATAAGAAGCCAACCAACATTAACACCAAGGACAACATAGGGGAAATTACTTCTACTTACTAATTGAATTAAAGAAATGATAAATTAATGGAAATGAAAATGGATGAAAAAACAACTGTCCGCAGGTGGGGAACGAACCCACATCTTCGCATTATGCGTGGGATGCTCTCCCCATTGAGCTACCGCGGAACCGTTTTCCCATACACTTTCTGGGGTATTTATGTTTTACAACTAGAACTAACCCTGGGAGTAGTATATATATATATATATATATATATATATATATATATATATTCTTATGCCCACGAAGGGAGTTTATTGAACAGCCAGCCAGGAAGAGTTAGTCGCGACGGCCTTGATCAGCTGGCTCGGTCACCTCGGGCGGTCGAGCGGGTTCCGCTGAACCTCAACGAGTCTGCCCACGAGGCTGCGCGTGGCTTTACCGACCGCGCTGCCCTCGGATCGGACGACTCTCCCCCCGACCACAGGGACTCGCCTATCACGCATAATGAAGTCACTAAAGTTTTTTACTTAGCGACAAGGGTCTTCCTTCCGCCTCATTCTAAGCTAAGTAGGTCGGAGGCGGTCACGCTCAGACTCCTGCAAACTAACCCCTACCAAAATCTGGTGTCCCTTAGCAGCATATATCCTGATGTTTATCCGAATTGTTCTTGCGCGGCCTCTGGTGAGGATGCTACTTTGGCTCACATGCTCTGGGAGTGCGGGTCGTTGTGCCCGAAGTTCACCAAGGAAGAGTGGGACGTGCTCCTGCGAAGTCCCCTCTTTGAAGATCAAATCCTGGCCATCCAGCGCGCCCATGATCGGGCCGGCAGGCTAGACCTGTCGGTCCTGTCTTGAGATTAGCCGGGTGCACATTTTATCGCGTTTTGCTGGACCCCATAAAAGTTTATTCACTCACTCACTCACTGACTTGATCAGCTGAGTGCTTGTCGAGATTCAGCGAGCCAGCTGCACGTCGTCTTCCTCTTCACCCCGTCTTGGCTGCCCCACATTCTGTTAAGGGTCATGCCTGGAACGAACGTAAGAGTGTCACATTTCCATCCACGCAGATGAAGCCCACCGGGTAAGTCAAACAGTCTGTCGAGAGATGAAAGGCTTTAAACGGGCGACATGCGTAATTTCAGTCTTTGCTGACCGTCGGTCATTTGATACGAGGCGCGCTATACGGTAGGTCAGTTTGCTTATGCGATTCGTGATAACATAGGGCCCCACATAGTGGGCCAGTAGCTTTTCACTTAAACCACGTTTTCTTGTTAGTTTCCAAAGCCACTCGAAGTCACCAGAGTCATATATCATGTGTCGGCGTCGGCGGTCGGTGCGTGCCTTCGAGCGGTTTTGTGAAACTAGCGTGCGCAAAGAAGCAACTCGTCGGGCCTCTTCAGCAAGAGAGACGGTTTCGGATATACAAATATTATCGTGGCCTGAAAACGGGAAGATAGTGTCCAATGTATAACACGACGGACGAGCATTAAGAAGAAAGAAAGGACTGTAGACCGTAGTTTCGTGCTGTGAGGTATTGAATGCGTAAGTAGTGAAAGGTAGCACGCTGTCCCAGTTCTTATAATCGGACGCGACATACATGGACAGCATGTTAGTGAGGGTTTTGTTGGTGCGTTCTGTAAGGCCACTTGTATGTGGATGATATGGGTTGGAATGTCGAAAACTTGAAGCACAGAGACGGAGCATCTCTTCGACCACGTCTGCAGTGAACTGGCGCCCACGGTCACTGATGATGACTCCGGGAAGTCCATGTCGGAGAATGACGAAACGCAGCAGAAACATACACACTTCGGTAGCAGTAGCTGATGGTATAGCAGCTGTCTCACAGTAGCGTGTGTGTCAAGTGATCGGCACACACGACAATCCAGCGATTCCCATCAGATGACCGCAGGAATGGACCGAGAAGGTCGATGCCGACTGGCTCGAAAGGAGTGCTTGGGGGTGGCACTGGATGTAGTCGACCAGACAGAGCGCTCGTCGAACACTTGTGACGTTGGCACTCGTTACAGCTGGACACGTACTGGTTGATCGTCTGGCGCATTTTAGGCCAATAGAACCTTTCATGCGCGCGGTAGAGCGTTCGCGCAGATCCCAAATGACCAGAAGTTGGATCGTCATGCATAGCGCGCAAGATGGAAACACGAAGACTCTCCGCGACAACCAGGAGATATCGTGGGCCTGTAGTAGAATAGTTCTTTTTGTACAGTACTCCGTCACTAATGCAGAAACGAGTGGATGGGGCTGATTTCCTCGCAGTAGTGAGCAGTGCCTCTAAAGATCTGTCCTTTTGCTGCTCGATCTTGAAGGTATTAATATTGCAGTCCGTCATGCGTTGCGCGGAATAGGCAGCCGGTTGTTGCATGACGTTGCACGCAAGCACCTCGTGTCGCAGCAGTTCTTCACGCACGATCTGCCGTATAGTAGACGAAAGATCGGCGGACGGGCTCTCATCGACGCTGGCAACGGTTGTCACATTTGGCAGTCGTCCAAATTTTGGCGCAATGCGACGTGTCTCCAACGTCTCAAATGTATGGCAGTGACGATCGATATCTGAGACGGAATCAACGTGTTCCCTGTCGATAAGGAAATTATAGACATCTTCTGAAATTCCTATGAGGAGATGTCCAACTCGGTCTTCCTCAGACATCTGGGAATTCACTATTTTGCACAGCTTGAGGACCTCTTCTATGTATGTGGTGCAAGTTTCTCCGGGAGCTTGAGCTCTTTCAGCTTGTGTTCGCTCCGTGCGCTTCTGTTTGGTGTAATCATCATCCGCCTATATTTCATGTCCACTGCAGGACGAAGGCCTCTCCCTGCGATCTGCAATTACCCCTGTCTTGCGCTAGCGTATTCCAACTTGCGCCTGCAAATGTAACTTCATCACCCCATCTGGTGTTCTGCCGACCTCGACTGCGCTCGCCTTGTCTTGGTATCCATTCTGTAACCCTAATGGTCCATCGGTTATCCATCCTGCGCATTACTTGACCTGCCCAGCTCTATTTCTTCCGCTTAATGTCAACTAGAATATCGGCTATCCCCGTTTGTTCTCTGATCCACACCGCTGTCTTCCTGTCTCTTAACGTTAGTCCTAAGATTTTTCGTTCCATTGCTCTTTGTGCGGTCCTTAACTTGTTCTCGAGCTTCTTTGTTAACGTCCAAGATTCTGCCCGATGTGTTAGCACCGGTAGAATGCAACGATTGTACACTTTTCTTTACAACGACAGTGGTAAGCTCCCAGTCAGGATTTCGCAATGCCTGCCGCATGCCGTATGTTTGGTGTAGCAGTCGCCAAAACACTTAATTTCCTAAACGAAGCGCTCCCACGCTGTTAGGGAGCCTTCGTGGTTTTCGTACCACAGCAGTGCGGTCTCCCTCCGAAACCGTACGACGTATTCAAGCTGAGTGACAGAGTCCCAACGGTTGTATCGACTCACCCTTGCATAGTGCGTCAGCCACTCGTCGACATCTTTGCCCGCCTTTCCCGCGAACGAGCGTGGTTCCATGTAGTGCTGCAAAAGTCCAACCGGCGTCGACCTTGGAGCAGGGACATCTAGAGCGGGCGTTTGTCGACTTCCGTCCTGAGCCATGGGGACAGTCGCTGGCAAGAGACCGGCAAGACGGCGTCTCCGGCGAAGTTCTTTGTTACGCCCATGAAAGGCGTTTATTGAACAGCCAGCCAGGCAGAGTTAGTCGCGACGGCCTCGATCAGCCGAGCGCTATTCGAGATTCAGCGAGCCAGCCGCACGTCGTCTTTCGCTTCACCCCGTCTTTAATGCCCCGCATTCTGTTAAGACGTGAACCTAGAACCCACGTAAGAGTGTCACATTATATATATATATATATATATATATATATATATATATATATATATGTATGTGGGAAAATCAGAAGCACAACTTCGCGGTTATCTTAGGTTTATTATTTACCCAACAGTTTCGGTCGGTGGACCGACCTTTTTCAAGCCCATTGAAAAATCCAGTTACTACTATATATATATATATATATATATATATATATATTGTGCCGAAGGATGCTTCATTAGTCCTTACAGCATGATTGTTTTAACCTACATATACACTCACTGCTTGATGTCCCCTATTTTTCTGAAGGCGTGACCTACATGCACCCAATGTGCGTCAACAGCTCGGTGGACGAGGTAAAGGCGTGACCTAGTGTCTCCAGTGCCCACATTTTGTGCTACCTCATAAGGAGCAAGGCGTGTGACCTCAAGGAAGTCGAGGCATACAAAAGCCTAGACTCCTGGAATTTTCTGCAGAGTGCCTGGGTTGGCCAGGTGCTTTGTCACAATGTTAACAAATACTGTGTGTACCTCAACACGGATGTTCGACCCTCGCAGGCCGTAAATTAAAAGCCTTGGGCAGTGTCTTGACAGCCTTGGCTGGAGAAAAGCCTTGAGAGCCTTGGCTTGTGTCAGGCACACCGGCCAGGTCATCACTGCTGGATGCTCGTGTATTGCTGGGAAAGCAAGGGTTTGCAGCCACGTTGGTGCACTACTGCGGAAAGTCGATATGGCTGTCGCGTCAGGAATGACCGGCACATGATGTAATGACCAAGCAGCTCAGTGGAACAGGAGAACAAAGAGGAATGTGGAACCTGTCCTGCTTAAAGATGTGAACTTTAAGCTCCAAAAACAAACTGTGGATTCCAAATGTGAAGCACTAAAACCCACAAGAAAGTTTCAGCGCTTTGGAAATGATGTAGAGCTGATAAACCACATCAGGAGCAAACCATTCTGTGATCTGTTCAACATTCCAGGTGAGGGCACATTTTCGACACGTGAAATGAGTGAATTTGTGTAAAATTAAATGCCTTAAAGTTATAGTGGCGATTGTTTGTTAGCGGTAATTAGTATGTTTTCATGGAACTGACTCAGATTGCCATTTATTTATAATGTAGATAATAGAGTGTGACGATAATGTAGATTGTGACGGTAGATTATGGTGGCTTTGAAGTGCAGTAGATATGATGGTTGGTTATTGCATTTAATAATACATGTGGTGTTAGCTAGTACAGTGCAGTGGAAATTAGTTCTGTGTAATTGTTTTATGTCGTGCAGGTACTTTGCTTTAGAGTACTGCACGGGCTCGGGCTTACCCGAAAGGCCGGGCCCGGCCCGGCCCGTCCCGGCCCGTGGGCCGGGCCAGGCCGGGTAGTGCAGTTTCTTCCCGGGCTCGGGCCGGGCTCGGGCACGGCATGTGCTTTTTGACCCGGGCACCGGCCGGGCTTGGGTATTTTAACGCGGGCCCGGGTCGGGCTCAGACTTTCTGGTGTTATGCATGTAAAGCGCAGCGAGTTATCCTCGCGAATCTCGACTCTGAAAAACCTGTTGCCCCGGCGCAGCTGGAAGCTAGCACTGCTACTCCTGTGTACTTCCCTTTTCTTCTTCCGCCGTATTTTGCGCTGTTTGAACAGAATGTGAAACTCCAGAAAGACCGAAGTCGGCTGAAACAAAAGGATTCCATTATATTTCTTACCTAAATCAATGTAATTGATGCTTTCAGCGCAGTGCAAGTGCGTTCGCTACTTGCTGATTCTTCAAAGGCGAATTGCTAAAACGGTGACTGGTAAGATACGATAATTCGTCACGCGGTTGAAACATGGCATTGCGTCCATCCATGATTGCACGCATGTTCTCAAACGACCGCGGTGAAAGCAGCGCATTATGCTGCACCATGGAGGAACTAGAAGCTTTCTTTCTCCATTTACTCCATCCATGCGCTGCGCTCACGACCGCTCGTGGCTACGCTTCAGCTATAGTGCACTAGAATACGGTCGAGTGGAAGGAGCGGCTGGGGCGGCACATGCTTTGCAGTGAGGCGCCCGACGTGGAAAAATACTGTGGCAGCGCTGCGATAGAAGTGTATTGGGCCGCATCAAGGTCACGTCGATGGAAACTGCTGGCGATACTGCTCGCCAGGGTCATTCGTACTGCTTTGCGCGAGCGTTAAGAACGCTGAAATGGTGTTCATAATTGCATTTCACATGTATTTATGCCTTAACAACAAATTCCTTTCATTCTCTGCTTTATTTTATTTTGTTTAATGCCGCTAGGTAATCTTTTTTGGTCTCGGGCCGGGTTGGGGTCGGTTTCAAGCCGGGCTCGGGCCGGGCTCGGGCATAAGGTAAAGGGGTGGCGGGCCTGGTCGGGCGGGTAACGTAGATTATTTCCGGGACCGGGCCAGGCCCGGGTCTCGCTATAAAACTTTTGGTCGGGCTCGGGCGGGCAGGCCAAAAATTGCCCCTTGCAGTGCTCTACTTTGCTTCATGACGTTATGAATGCGGCAGCTTAATTGGGACCCATCTGCTGCTCATCTGCCAAGCCATCCTCGCCACTCGCTTACAGACCCATGAGAACTTCCAGAAAGCTGTGGCCCATGCAAATTATTTTATCGAAAATTTGTTCTCCATTCAGATGAAGGATGGGCTTTGCTTGAGATTTCCACTAGGTAACAGGGGTGCGCACTATGGCACATGGCGAGGCGCCTTCGCATAACTGCATCAAATGTGAAGCGGTTTCCTAAAAA
>NC_051157.2:142500699-142545336 GCF_013339745.2 Dermacentor silvarum
CGCGAGGATACTCGCTGCACGTTACATGCCCACCACCAGAAAGTCTGAGCCTGGCCCGGGCCCCGCGTCAAGAATGCCGAGCCCGGCCCAGGCCCGGGTCAAACGCACATTAAGTGCCCGAGCCCGTGAAAAAACTGCCCTACCCGGCCCGGCACAGCCTACGGGCCTGCCGGGCCCGGCTTTTCGGGTAAGCCCGAGCCCGTGCAGTGCTCTAGACCACCCACGGCAGTGCGGAGGAGCTACGTACACTCGCGTGCTCTTTTGATTAAGTTTATTCTCTCTCTCCTCTCTCTGGAATCTGTTGGTATCATAGCTTCTTTTATTTTTTCTTTACTTGATTCGGTACCGTTTTTAGGCGCTGTTTTTATTACGAGGCAGCTGTGCATTTATAATCAATACTTTTTCGCATGCAAAAACCTGCTTTGTCGTGTTGCTCGCGGACTGACGTGCACTCCCTGACTGGACGTCATATATACTTGAGCACAAAATACGCTCTTCTTCTTTTTTTTGTTGATGGCTATGATTTTTAAAAGGACAAGATGGATAACCAGGCCCACAGCTGTTTGTCGCATTTTCCCGCACTTTCTGAAATAAGTGGTCATAGAGAAATAACATTGACTACTGCAGCAATCGTCATCTGCCTGAGACATCGTAAGGGTAAGGCAAAAAGTAGCGAAAATTAATTTTGACAAGAGTATTGATTATCCATATATTCCTGACACACATGTGATTATGAGTACGACTTGAGTAATGAATTGAGCGCCTACGAAGATTTGGTTTCGCTACTTTTTGACAAAAGGTCACACAATCGACTACGGTAAAGTCGTCTGCTTTTCCCCTCATGTCCGCTAACGTGTGGGTACCTTAAGACATTTAACAATTATTGTGGCTGAAACCTTTGACTTTTTTATGCAAACATTTTCTGAAAATGCAAACTTGTTCAGCCATGAAACGGGGAAAATTCATAAATGTGTTCACATATGAACGTCACGGGAAAGAACTACCCAATCGAATATTGTAACGACGTGGATCGACGAGGACGCGGAGCAGCACAAACGATAAACCTTATCATTCGTCAACAAACCAACAACGTCTTCTTCGTCTCCACGCTTAGCTAAAAAAACACCGCATATCCACGGGTGAATGATGATGAGTGGCGAAGCTCCGGAGGGAATCATCGGTAAACCGTGAATCTTCCGTGTAATTCGCCCAGTCTCGCCGCACTAAATCGAACGATTGACTTCCACCAATGACACGCGCCATACTGTGACGTCATTCCTATTTATAACAGCGTCCTTCATTATAATTGCACCATCTCCCGCTTAGGGGACGCTAGCACAAACGCGTTAAAACGTGCAGTACTCTAAGGGAAGAGCCACAGCGTCTTACGCAGCCGTTTACACATCCGGAACGTGCACCGCGTTTGCCGACGCCATCAGCGTTTATGAATACGGGGTAAGGCGGAGGCCCACAGCGTCTTACACCAGCTTCTTGCACGGGCCGTAACGCGCTAGCACAACGCGTTAGAAACGCGCAGTCTTTTCCTTAATGTGGTATTTATTGCCATCGGGGTGCGTCTATCCATGTGCGCTTCGTGGCGTAGTGGTTTAGCGCCACGCGTTCAGAAGCGAGGGTCCCTGTTCGATTCCGCTACGGTCCAAACTCTCGGAATTTTTTTTTCTCATAAAAGTAGACGTGGCTACCTACTACGACGACTACTACTACAGAGGAGGGACCGACCCACACCCTAAGGAGCTTCGCCCCTAAAACGCGCGCTACTTCAACCTTGTCCCCACTGGCGCATAACAGCGGCATATATTTGTTCCATTGGCTCCCATGTAAAAAAAAAATTGGAGACACCTAAGTTCGCTTTAAGAGTGGAGCGCGATAGCATTGAAAGGATCCCTGACTGCTTCTCATGGTTCCCGACGACTACAGCTTATGCAACCGTGATGATTACTGGCAAACACTGGCGGCGAACGCTATGCACATAGGCGAGCTTCTGGTAAAACGCAGCCTCTAGCGTGGGCCGATCCCGGAGATTGTTCACACACCACGCCAAGAAATTACATACTTCTTTCAGGTTCCCGTGTTTGTTTCGCACTTTTAATATTTCAGTCTGAGTGATTGAACATAAAAAGCATGCCCTGTGGGCGTTTTTGTTTTATGACATTTGTTTGTGGATTGTCATTCTCATAATTACGAGGAATAGCTTTGTCAAGATGTGAGACAATGTATGAGCAACATTAGTGATATGATGGTGTGGCAATATACCCGCATATACCGCACGCTATATATGAAGGCGTGCCATAGCATATACCTAAATATATTCGGAAGGCCTGCTTGGTTGGGGACGATTTTCTCGGCCACCCGCCAACATCGCACGCCGGTTGCCGATGCCGGATTTCGTGCGACACGGGACCCTAACGCTGTCGCGTTAAAACACACCCTTTTGCAGGGTCCACTTGCATCCACAACAGCCTCTGTATCCTCGTTTGTCTTGTAAAAGGAACGCTACTTTGATTTCAGCAGCAAATTTAACCGCTGCTTCTGGTGCAGCTGCCTGAGTGGTGTTCGTTGTATTCTAGTAGTACCCTTGGCTCATCATAGCCTTAGTTGCTTTTGCGCCATAAATCCTTACATAACTACTAGAACCCTAGGTTCTATGCGCTAGGCATCATGTGCAATGGCCACCAAGAATAAAGCCCTGTGCGTTCAGACGCGGAACCTTTGCGAACACTGGGATCGTGGTGCCCAATGCTAGGCACGCACCCCTTTTTTTTATAGAAATGTTTTCAACGTGCAAACAATAATTAGCAGCCGTAGGAAGGTTATTACACAGCTGAATACGACCATTCTTGGATATTCAGCAATTTTCTCATTAGTAGTTTTTCCTCTATATTTAGACTTGTGATATTGATAAACTTATCTGCTGTGTGTACAAAATAAAAAAACAATCAATTCCTTTACTTCCTATGTAAAATAACAATAATATGCTTATATTTGCGTCTTCCTAAGCGTGCATGATGATCTTTAAGCATTAGCTAAAGTCCGCTTGGACTGTAGCTTATGCATGCGGCATCGATATAGTCACACTCAAGAAAACACCCGTGTACTTAGGTTTAGGTGCACGTTAAAGAACCACAGGTGGTCCAAATTTCCGGAGTCCGCCACTACGGAGTGCCTCATAACCAGATCGTGGTTTTGGCACGTAAAACTACATAACTTATTTTTTTTTCAAGACATTTCTCAGTTACAGGTGCCAACACGTTGATTTGCGTCAGAGTTAGGTGGCACAATGTGTACACACTGTACCAATGTTACTACGAGCCGCGTTAAACATATCAAGTATTGCTTTATAGTGTATCACACTGTAAATTATACGAGGAATAAGGATTATAAACAGGATAAGGTGCCTCAGAAAAGGCTGGCCAACGTTTTCGATAGGAGGACCTATCTTCGTCAAAGCGGCCTCGTCATCCTCGTCGGGTTAGTTTTAAAGGTTAGTGGAGTGCCGTCACGTCGATGTCCGCTGTGGCTGTCTGTAAGGGGGAGACTGAAAAGAGAATGAGCGCCGGCGCTTGACTGGCTAGGCGCGGTTTCTAAGACGAGGGGACAAGAGCGGGAGAGCGAGAAAGTGACAAAAAAATTATAATTGTAAAAAAAAAGAAAAAAGAAACCCACCGTCAGAGGGGTTTGGGAGCGAGAGGCGAGTGAGCGTTCGGAGGAGTCGTGGTGGGCGTGCGTTTGGGGTCCCTGAAGAGCCGGTCAGTGTGCAGGTCACAATACGAGTTGAAAGCATGACTTGAGTAGCGTAGCATCAAGCATCGGGTAATTTTGTGGTTGACAGGGAGCAGCTTGGTCCGTCAAGGGACGTTAGCCTCACTAGTTCGCCCTAGGCGTCGTCGCGGCGGTATACAGAATGGCGAGACCTTGAGTGGTCAAGGCGCCGAAAAAGGTATCCTGGCGTCTGGGATTTTGACTGTCTCGGTGTGGACTCGTCTGGAGAGAAGAAAAAAAAAGGGAACGCGCGTTTGAGGGAGAAAAAAAAACGGCGCAGGAGGGTGACCGTGTAGAAAAAATCATAATAGAAATTTAAACCTGGGGGGGAGACGGTTTACTTGGAAAAGCGCTCGTATGGTTTATCAATGCGTAAAACATGGAGGACGATAATCAATTGAGTGGTAGGGGAGATGCAGGGAAGAACTGGAAATGGAAGAAAGGTGAGGTTGAGGGAAAAAAAAGGAGAAAAAAAACACCGACCACTAATCCCCAAACTAACCAGCTCATGAAACTCAATGAGGAAATCAACCAACTCAACTCGTTAATATTTAACTTAGAACACGTCCACAAGAACGTCGACACAATGCACCACGCAGAAATACACGAAGCACCGCATGAACACCTAGCTTGGGATGGCTTTGCATCTGAACCCCAGAGGAATTCATCTAGCTTCCGAAACATCAAATCCTTCATTAAGGACAAGTACAGAAAAACACTCTGTAAATCTAACCCTACCGACACTGCCACCCCCCGCACAACACACTGCAACAGTCACTTCGGGCACACAGACAACTCATTGTGAAACGAGCCACCGCGCACATGTTATTCCAAAGACGAATCAACGGCAGTGCAAACAGACACAACTGTTACAGGCAACACGAATCCACAACCGACGCATTCACACAGAGACACACACACGCTCGCCTGCCACGCAACGGCATACAAACAGACACAACTGTTACAGACACACCAAATCCGTAACCGAAGCATTCACACAGACACCCCACTTTCGCCTGCACACGCAATGGCAGTACAAACAGCACAACTGTCACAGACAACACAAATCCATACCGAAACGTTCACACAGACACCAACACGCTCGCCTGCACACGCAAAGACTCAAACAGAAACAGAGGTGGAACTAAGTGAGGCATGCGGAAACAAACCTGCTAAACAGAAGCAAACGACACGCAAATCTACCCGCCAAAAGGCAAATAAATGACAGTCATTGAAAGTTATAACCACTCTCAGCCACGCAGTACAGAATTTCTGCAGGCCAGAAACTTACCAAGAAACGTGTGAGCTACACTTTTCATCGGAAAACGTACACAGACTGCACACAGAACAATAAATCCCCAAGGGACTAACCCTGAAGGCTATACCAGCTCTAGAACACTCCCACCCCATCATCGTGCAAACTGGCAGACAACATTAAACAATGCCTCCTTCTCACTTTTGAAAATACTCACGGAACACGCGAAGAACAACTGGAAAGTTTTAACCATAGACTTCAGAACATAGCTCTGACACCAGATGAGACGAAAGATTTAGAACAGTACCACGAAGCACAGTCTCGAAAACTGGTTCAAAAACGGAGGAAGAAGCAAACTTCAATCAGAAACCAACCTTCCAGGCAAACGGCTACCTCACGCCAACAAAAGGGAGCTCGAATCTACAAATAGCAGACGTGGCTGAAGGCCCCAAATTAAATCCGTCTAATGTTGTAGATATTTCAAAAACATTAAGTAGGGAAGAAATAGACGTACTTAGCAAGGGCCTAAACTTTTGTCCCACGACAACACAATAATGAATTTGAGCTTCACAAGGATCTTTCGGAATTTTCCCGACGAATGCGTATAAGACATTTTTTCGCCGACAACAACGCACCAGACACCGGGACGACCCCACTTAGAGCCCAATCTACTTAGACTCCTGAACCAGAACCAGCCATAGAACTCGACCTATACCTCAAAACTGTTACTAAAGAAATTATAAGCCAATCCAAGACAGCTAAGCGACCTAAAAACATAACCTCATCAGAGAATCGTATCATTTCAAATCTTAGTTGCCGGAACGACATTGTCATTAAGGAGCAGATAAGGGTGGAAGTATAGTTATTTGGCCGATAGATAAGTACAAGCACGAGGCTTACAGACAGCTAAACAACCCTGAACATTACCGTAAGCTAGACAATGATCCGACGTTACCATACACACTGAAATTACCAACAGCGCTGAAATCACTTTTGGATGATGAATTGATAACACCGTCAGAATTCAATTTCTTAAACCAAGCAACAAAGCTGCAGGACGCTTCTACCTACTTCCGAAATTCATAAATTCCACCACTGATCTTCACACCGCTAATATCCCAGGGCGTCCGATAGTATCGAACACCAACACCCCGACAGAAAGCCTCTCTACATTTCTTAACCACTTCCTTGGTGACTTTCCGAAACACTTGCGTCATTTTACAAGATACCCCCCTCTACTCAGAATTATAGAAGACATATAATACAAAGCCACACTACCGCAAAACATAATTCTCGCAACACTAGACGTCACGGCCCTGTACACCAACATTCCAATCCCTGATGGTTTAAACTCGATAAAAAACGCTGTCCAAGCACAATGCACAACACTCTATTGAAGTATACTTGTCTCTTCTTGAACTAGTTCTGACGTATAATTACTTCGAATTTGAGGAAAATTACTATCTACAAATACATGGGACAAGTATGGGCACACATTTTGCACCAACCTACGCCAACATATTTATGGGTACTCTAGAAACGGATTTCCTATCTCGTTGCACGCACAAGCCCCACATACCTACGATACATAGACGATTATTCATAATATGGGAACATGGTCAGGAAAGTTTAGATAAATTTAAACTTTCCTAAATTCTTTTCACACAACAATAAAATTCACATCGGAATCTTCAATGAACGCATAAACTTTCTGACACAACAATATATATTGATAATGGGACACTAAAGACACGCTGTATAGAAAACCTTTTATAAACAACAGTACCTAGACTATACAAGCCACCATCCCAGACATTGCAAACAAGGTATCTTTAAGGCCAGCCACACGACTTTCGTCGCATTTGCGTTGAAAACCATGACTACATAGACAGACTCGATCACCTTAAGGAAACCCTATCAAGCAGGAACTACCCGAACACTGCCCTTCAGAAGCCTACACCGCTGCAACCAAGCTTGATCGAGTCAAGGTCCTCAAACCCCGCCCTAAGATCACAAGGACAACAACGCCTCGTCTTACTACTAATTCTCAACGCACTCCCCAACGTGAACAATATCCTCAGGAATACCACCCAATTCTCACCAGCAACCAGAAACTTAATAAGATCTTTCCGACCCGCCCAGAGTAGCCTACAGACGGAACAGTAATTTCAAGGACATTCTTGTACACGCCAAACTAAGGACAAAGACGAAGCCAACATCCGGTCCCTGTGGCCGCTCCAGGTGTTCCACATGCAAACATATTCAATCTACTACTACAGTAAAAAGTACAGCGTCAGATTACATTCACAAGGTAACTGCGAATTTCACCTGCACGTCAAGCAACGTAGTCTACTGTCTAGAATGTGCCACTTGTAACAAGCAATACATAGGTGAGACTGGACAAGAAATGCACACGCGACTCAACGGCCATCGCGCAGATACAAACACAATTTACCTAAAGCAGTAGCCAGCCACTTCAATGAGCACGGCCATATATTTGATGAAGCAAGACTCTATATACTACAAACAAATTTTCGTTCACACTCGCGAGAGAAATATACAGAATCATACCTCATACACAAGTTTAAATGCCTGCACCCCACGGGGATGAATTTATCGCGTGGCAACTTAGAATCGCTAAAAGCAGTACCATAACCTTAAATTGTTATACCATTAACAAAGGCGCAAAACAGTTAAACCTCCAGCTAATCTCGATGCTCAACCTCACCTATTCTTCCATTTCCAGTTCTTCACTGCATCTCCACTACCACTCAATTTATTATCCTCCTCCATGCTTTTTACTCATTGATAAACTATACGAACGCTTTTCCAGGTACACCTGTCCCCTCAGTGTTCATGTTTCAAATTATATCTTCCGCTGTCACTCACCTGTGCGGGGTTTTTTTTTCTCCTCCTTTTTTTTTCCCCTCAACCTCACCTATTCTTCCATTTCCAGTTCTTCCCTGCATCTCCCCTACCACTCAATTGATTATCGTCCTCCATGCTTTTACGCATTGATCAAACATACGAGCGCTTTTTCCAAGTACACCTGTCTCCCCCCAGGTTTAAATTTCTAATTATATTTTTTCTACACTGTCACCCTCCTGCGCCGTTTTTTTTTCTCCCTCAAACGCGCGTTTTCCCTTTTTTTTTCTTCTCTCCAGACGAGATCCACACCGAGACAGTCCAAAATCCCAGACGCCAGGATACCTTTTTCGGCGCCTTGACCACTCAAGGTCTGGCCAATTCTGTATACCGCCGCGACGACGCCTAGGGCGAACTAGTGAGGCTAACGTCCCTTGACGGACCAAGCTGCTCCCTGTCAACCACAAATTCCCGATGCCTTGATGCTACGCTACTCAAGTCATGCTTTCAACTCGTATTGTGACCTGCACACTGACCGGCTCTTCAGGACCCCAAACGCACGCCAACCACGACTCCTCCGAACGCTCACTCGCCTCTCGCTCCCCCAACCCCATCTGACGGTGGTTTTCTTTCTTTTTATTTTTTTTTATATATAATTTTTTTTTTGTCACTTTCTCGCTCTCCCCGCTCTTGTCCCCTCGTCTTAGAAACCGCGCCTAGCCAGTCAAGCGCCGGCGCTCATTCTCTTTTCAGTCTCCCCCTTTACAGACAGCCACAGCGGACATCGACGTGACGTCACTCCACTAACCCTTTAAACTAACCCGCCGAGGATGACGAGGCCGCCTTTGACGAAGATAGGTCCTTCTATCGAAACGTTGCCAGCCTTTCTGAGGCACCTTATCCCTGTTTATAATCCTTATTCCTCGTGTGCTACTCCATTAGTCAGCCATCTTTTACTGTAAAATTCCATTTCGATACCGATCACTCTGGTTACCCATTTCTGGCTCTAGTACCTGTTGGCTATTTCTTGCCGTCATTGTTTCCCGCCTAGACAAAGAGAAATTATCGGCGTCAACATAAGATGTGCACGTGACCTACAAGTTTCCTTCATGCGCACGGGAAATAAGCGTCTGAGTTATGTTCTATACCTCCTCCAATCTGTATTCATTTTGAGAATAAAGTTACTAGCAAGGCGCTCGCTTTTTCTTCAGTATATTACGGCTTTTATTCATGTTGACACTTAAACATTTTTATTTCATATGCAAGGCAAGTTCTTTAGGTTCTGAATGCTTTGTATTTCCAATTCATGTTCAGGATTACAAAAGTTTAGCAATGATTTATTATGTGCATATACAGGATGGCGCTGAGCCAATTGATATTTTATTGCGATAGCAATTATATGGACACTATAGGGGAATTTCCGCCGTCATCGTTGCCAGGAGGTTCCGTCTAATGTCCATGGGCGATGAAATCGTCGCCGCGGGCTGTACGCTGTATGAGCGAGCGAAAGCATGTGACGGTGAGCCGGCAATCGCGGCTCGCGCACACAAGGGCGGGAAGCGGGAAGGAAGCCCAGTCTTCCAGTCGCGCACAACGCTCCGGAGGAAAGATAGGGAGGTGAAGGGGCCGCGCCTTACGGCGGTCGCGCGCTCCCGCCGGGCCAGGAGGCTTCTGGAGGAGGTTGGGGGGAGCTAGCGGCCAGAGCCCGCCCTCTCCGTGTTTTCACGGCTAAGCGTCGTCACGAAGCTCAATTCGGTCGCTGCTGCTGCTGCGCTGATTCACTCCAGCGTTTTGACAGGGAGTTTCCGCGGTCATCTAGTAAGATGCGTTCATCTTTGCTTGTGCGCGCGTGACACCATGTTTGTCAACTTACTATGCCTATGTTTACAAGCTTACACATCTGATGAAACTACTATCCTTACTTTGTATAGCTGTCCACTTATTTGCTACGAACAACCGATGCTTCGCCTTTCGGGCGAAACTGCGACTTCTTTTTTTTTTCAGCTAGTCCTATATATTACATACGGAAGTAGGGAAATGATAATTAAAGTGCCTGTAAATACGACCAAGTATGCCATTAATTTTCCTCCAATTACAAGGTTATTTTTGAAAACTACATCTGGCAGATGGCCTCCGTTTACATCAATGCATTGTCGCATACGTTTCTTGAAGTTGTCGCACACGCGCCTCCGTAGGTCGTAATCAATGGCGGGAACTTCGTCACCAATGGCTTGCTTGAGTTCTTGAATACTCATGATATGCCTCTGAAACACAAGGTCTTTCATGAACATCCACAGGAAAAAGTATGGTACACTGAGTTGGGGCGACCGAGTTTGCCAAGCGACTTCGTCGAAACGAGAGATAACAGTTCCGAACATTTTACGAACTACAGCCGTACTGTTTCGCGTGGTGTGGCCTGTTGCTCGATCCTGCTGGAAATATACCGAATAAGTAAGATTGGGATATATAAACGTGGACATATTATTCGCATATATAAACAAAAGTTGTTCAAAATACTGCCTTATTACAAAAATGCATAAAAGTACTTGAATGGATTATGACAAAACCATGCTACGGTATGAAACTTTAGACGCTGTATGAGCTAGACTTTTTCCTCCAGTGTGATAACTATTGCACTTGTCCAATAACCACACAAAATAGTATATTACAGCACACTGAACGGTATTCAAGAATCCAAATGATGTTCTCGTATCATATTTTTGCGTTGCGCTTTACATATTCTGATTTATTGTGCCTCGAAATTACCTGTAATAGCCAAACAGAGCTTACGGCATTGTGAAAGAAAGATGAGAATATAACGAACGAGGTGTATTTTTTGAAACGCGCTTTCAAGTAAATATTTTCAGTGAGAGTGAATCCCGTACACTTTATCAAGCAATGCAGGGTGGCCCAACAAGACAACATGCGCCTTTAAAATTGTTTCATCATCATTTTTTTTCCAAGGAGCCGTCCTTGTGAACATATACCCTCCACAATTTGTATTTGTTTTGGACAGGTGAAGCACGGTATAGAGGGTATCGTACAGCAGAAACATCTGAGCGCAAGCGCACGCTCCATGGGGCGCCACTGCTGTCCCCGTAGATTGTACATCGGAGAAAACCTGCACTGGCGCAGTGGCATCCGTGGGTGTGGTATGGGTTCGAAAGATCATTGGTGTCGATGAACTGTACTGTGCTCGAGGTGGTGAAACCGCTGTGAGAAGCCGTACACAAAAGCAAGCTAGGCTTGCTTCTCCGAGCGCATACCAGCCTCTTATTACTTTCATTGATGCGATAATGGCCGCATTGGGAGTTTCAACGGAAGCTGTGATTCTTCCGTGGGGCAGTTTCGGCCGTGGGGCCGAATTCAGATGGCCGAGTTAGAAATTCTAGAGTCTCTACCTCGGTCTATCCGTGTTCCCGCACACAGTGCAACTCATAGGTCGTAGCAATCTGCTCGTCGGGTGCGCCACTTTAGTAGTACATATTTCCAAAAACGTCAAGGGCCTGCGCGGCACACGCAGCCCAGTCACAGCGTAATGTACAGTAATGTACCCGTAATGTACAGTACCAGATATTATTAGGTCAACTTAGCATGTATAATGCTTACAAAACTAGAATAACGCATTCTACGTTTAGCAGTTTCGATGGCTCCTGTTCCATTGCGAAATATCATAATGGTGGCCACCTGGCTATGGTTGATGGCCAGTAAAGGGTGAAATAGGCTTTAGTTTTCAACTGACATGAAAGTTATTGGTGGCTTTCGCGCCCTATCCGTTTGTATTTTCTTTGTGTTTGTGTTCCAAGACGTTACTGTAAATACACTATACTGGATTGCATACTGTCAATTTTATCTGGGTATGAGTTCTACGTACCAAATCTCTTGTATGATCGAAATTAAGCCGCATAGAACGTAGATAACTTTCTCGCTTCTCGCGTGCATGCGCTAAATCTTTGCACTCGCGATGCACTCCCTACGCACGTGAACGCTCTACAAGTTGCTCTCTAGAGAAAGTGGCCCTCTGTTCTAGCGCTCAGTAACATCTTCATAAGCGATCACTTATAGGGAAGGATGATTCTCAAGAAGGCTGCGACGCATTTAACAGCGCGAACCGCTTCATTCGTCGGCTCTTCACTGTCTACGGCATACGACAGCATCCAGGCGAACTCCGCTGCAAGGCGATGAGAAAAAAAATAAAACTAACGAGACGCACTGCGAATGTACTACGCTCCAGGGTTAGAAAGCTTAAGTACGCCAGATGCTATCTTGGCATTTTCTTCACAACGAAGCTGCTAATGGGAGTGAAGGAAACGTAGGAGTAGAAGCTTATGTCTTGCATTACAAATGGCTTGGGCACAGCTGATCATGCACAGCATACAATATAACACGTCATTTCCGCAGATATCTTATATTTGTTTGTTGCGCGCCCCGGTTTCTCAAATGCAGTGAACTATATGAAAATTTGACTCCCGGCTTCGGTAATTCCTGTAGCTCCCTAAAATACTGTCAAACACATTGTAAAATATAGTCACAGGCTTGCGCTAAATAGAGTGACAGACTAGCCCCAATCGGGATGCCGTCGCCGCCGCGGCCGGGATTCAATCCCGTGTCTTCAGGCTTAGCGTCTGAACGCCGAAGCGATTACGCCAGCACGGCGGGTGAAACTGTCTGTTATCATCTAAACTGTAAATTAAGCATGGAATGCTTCTAGCTCCCGTTGTCGGAAGCCTTCAACTGACCTTAAGCGAAAAGCCACAGCCGTTATCAGGCCACTCAAATCCGGGCATCGATGCCAGAACAAAACGAAATCATCCCGGGCAACCAGTGAAAAGTTAAGAAAATGCGGTCTCTGGCTACCAACCCTTTAGAGTATGTAATGCAGTCCTGTACAGTTAGTTCGGCTTCCACTCAACGCATTTCTGTTGTGAAATAAAATTTTCAAGCAACACGCCCAAGATGTTCCGCAATGACAGCATAATCATCTTTAACCAAGAGTGTCACTGATAGTTTTTATTTAGTTCGTTTGATTTCTTGACACAGCACTCAATTTGTTGTGGTATTCGACCGCACCTTCTGGCAATTAATGGACTCAAGACTTCGCAACCTTTTTGTCCAAAGCGTAATTTTTTTCTCGTTAGATTTCTTGACACTGGTGTGACGTTTTTGTACTAGCAAGAATTGACAATACCATTGCCGAGAGGCTTGCCCTACGTTAATTTGGGAGGGATAGCGTTTGCATAAATAGTGCCCTTTTTATTCTCATTAATCCTCCTGTTATTTTCATAAATTGTTATTTAAAGAAAACTATTCTTTTTCCGTGTGAGTTCAGTGTAATAGCATAGGTCGTACTTCTTCTGTCGTGTGATATTGGACCGCGTTTAATCTTACAATACTTAACTATGAGTGGGGCAGCGAAGAAGCGATGCAGAATACTGAGCAATGAAGTTAGGCAGGTGCGCACAGGAAATGAGCTGGCCTTTCCTATGCTGTCTGATTGTCTTTATTTGTATGTACCGTAAATGAGGACTACATTGTATTCTGAAAGATCCCAAGACTGAACTCTTCGAGATTCGAAAATTTATACTGCGCCACAATGGCTGAAGTGCAGAATAAATACTTTAAATGCATAACGTGACATTGACGTACTGGAAGTGTGGCTTTAGGTCGAAGTAAGATATTGAAGCATGGCCTTTATTCTCTCATAGTTATCAACCTCTTATTAGGAGAACAGAAAATATAAGCTTTTTTAATAATAATTTATCAATCTGAACTTATTTAGTGTTTCTTTTCAATGCTGCTTGAATTTCCTCTTAACAAAGATTGCCTTCAACGTTCATTCACATGTAGTGCATACTCACTAACGATGAGCTACGCAAGCTTTCTTAAATCTTCTTGCGCATTAAGTAGTAAGGGTGTCAATATTAGCAATCTTCTTGAATCCATTAGTATAATAGGATCCAATTGCCTGCTTGCAAGACTGCAGCTTCGAAACCTTTTCGTACCGCCTACCATGGACATCAGCGGGAAACTAGTTCGGTCGATGCTATTACTTAAGATATACACACATTTCCAAGGAACCAAACTTACAGCTGTCACCTAGTGTCATGATGAGCATCCGGATAATATTGTTTGCATGGCGTTCTTCCCAAACCTATGTTGCTTTCTTTCATCATGAATTTATTAACATGCATAAGAACATCCAGTACATTTTTCCATGTATAGGTGCTGATGGCGCATGATGGCGTTTCCTGATGGCGCATAATATCGGCGTGTGGACTCTGAAGTAACGCTGGTACTTAATGCCTCTCACGTTGAAACTTCCTGAGGCGAACACTTGACTGATTCTCAAGTATTGCTCAATGGGCCAGTTGGTGCATCATATTCTCGTCTTGCTTCTAGTTCAACTCAGTCTATTTATGAAGAAAAATGGACAGACTGGTGGCAGGATGGGCGCTAACTTCCAACTGGTTTTATACCGTGACCCTATTGCGCATTATATTACCCGCTCATAGCACACGTGAGAAAACAATCGAATCAACAATCTTCCAAGAAACACACGACTGCAGTTCACTGAACACCTGCCGACCGCCTAAGAAAGTCCCGTTCCTTGCCTGATAAAGATGAGTAAAGTGTACTCACGCACACCTTAACGCATTTTGAAATGGCGTCAGCCTCTAAGATCTCGCGCGTCAGTTGATTGTGACTGCGTCCTGTAATGATGCATCTGTCAAATACTAGTTTGCAACCAGACGTCTTGCTATGCGTCGCAAAGAATAAGCTTGATGAAATATTGTTCTTGACATTGTAATCATGGTCGCGCAAGCGATCATTGATACACCTTCCGTTCTGTCCATTGTAGATACCGTTGCATGACAAAGGAAACTTAAGTACCACTCCATGAGTGCATTCAACATACCTGTTCATAAGTCATTTTCCACACACTGGTTGCGTATCCTTCTTAGGGTTAGTGAGTTTGCAACGCCTGCCCACCATATCAGGAGCAGATAAAACGACTCGGATTTTGACTCATTGTGCAACGTCTTTCAAATGGTCAGAAACAATGAGAATATATGGCATCACACGTGTTTTGCTACCAGCGGTCGGTGCTTCCCTCTCCTGCCGTCTGCGCTTCCAAGCGCAATCTTTAAGCAAGCATTCTGCCACGGACACCTGCACTGGTGTCGAATAACCTGTTTTGGACAACCGCTTGCTTTGCCTTTCAAAACTAGCGAACATAGCATGATGACTCGATTTTATCAGGGTATTTTAAAGGAAAATTGGGCTAGCTCTCTTTTTACCTATTTGGAATGCGCCGAGTTGTACGGTAGGGCAGGCTTTCTAGACGGCGGCTCAGAGCTTTTATAGGGGATCTCAAAGGGAGCCAGACACTCCATAATGGTTGCGAGAATTGTGCTAACCTTATTTTGCGCTTCCTTTGAAGAGCTATCAATCAAAAATCATCAACATATCGGAAGGCTTCCAACACATTGGTCCCCTTCAGCTTGCCAAAGGCAGTTACGCCGAGTCTGGATAGAAACAAATCGCTGAGTATTGGAGCAATGCAATAGCCTATGCATATTGCCTTTCACTGTAGGTAAGTAGCATCGTCCTATCTGATAAAACCTGATACGCGGTAAATGCTTAAAACCTTAGAAAATGGCCACTGGACATAAAAACATTATTCTGGAACCTTATGGTAGCATAGTCGTCAATAGACTGTTCCGCAACTAGTAATATGTCGTTAGGGAGAATGAAGTGATAAAGCTCTTTATGTCCATGAAAAAGGCTTGGTGACTTGTGTCTGGGCTAGGTTCCAAAAAATCGATTGCCTCCTCAGCGATTCTTATTAGGAAAGCGTCCATAACTAGCAAACACCTCAGCTTGGCCTGTACAAAAATGGCTATTTGCTGCTGCCAGGAGTCATGTTCTGAAACGATCACCCTCAGCGGAACGTCTATGATCCCAGAAATCGATTACCTCGACATAGGTCCTTAATTGGAAGAGGTCATTAACTGGCGAACACGTCAGCTTAGCTTTGACAGGTCAACTACGTATGTTCCACTTTTCCAGGTGAACATACCTTGTTATCCAAGTTGGCGTCAAATGGCTTCATTGCAGACCAGCGCAGACCGAGTGGGATATACCCAGTACTCCAAGTCGGCTTCAAAGTTTTTCTTCGGACAGCGGTTCGCACACAGTTTCGTATCTACAGTAACTCATATCAGGGTGAGAGAGGTACATTGAAGAATGGCACGCATGTACACATGTCCACCTACTCAGTGACCTAAGTTGTCCCGATGGTTGGTTTCGAACCCTGTTCCTTCAGCACAGCAGCCTGCTGCGCAGCCCTTTCGACCGCTGACTACGAATGGACCGAGGTAGGCTGGAACACAAATAGATAGAAAGCTACATAGATACATACATCACCCCTGGAAAGTGCGTTAATTACCCAAAGAATGCTAACGCATTAAAAGAAGACAAGACTATCGGGCCCCCGCACGGAGAGGCTTGTTCACAAGTGCAAAGATATTATGCGAACATGCTTAGGATGTATAGAAGGGAAGTGTGAAATCTAGTGCTTTGGACGAACATCACGTTATTATAACACCACGTGTTATTATATCCCCATGTCAATACCAGCAATACGATATCCACTATGGATAGTCTCTTGTCAATGCCAGCCAAAGTAGACTATCTCAGTGCCTCCATCCGGAGTCGCTGCTGGTGCAGATCACGCTGCAAACGCCAAGTAGTGGTGATGAAAATTCGTCTGTTTTTGACCATTCCAAGAACCAGGGGTTGAAGCCTACTTGAGAGAATGGCTTGACATTTTTGTGGTTGTGAATACGGCTTCGTTGCGTAGGCCGGAATTTATTGTACTTCTGTATATTTACCTTCGTTGGTGCAGTGTGCAAACTTCTTACCTTTTATTATGTTTCATCCAGCCCACACGGGCTTCCCACAAACCTTGAACATCATGCGGTCCCTCATGTGCTTCGGCTCCGCGAATACCTGCAACTTCCTCTAATTAGCGCTTCGCCTCAACCTGTTGTAATCAGGAGGTTTATAGCTATTAGGTCGATGACACTGCACACGCAAAATAAAAACAAACGGAATAAGGTGCTTTCCTTTTACGGGAGGATATTTGAGGCAAGCTGCAGTGAGAGGAATTCAATGTAGGAGCACTGAGCACGTATTTTCGGAGCGCTTGAGCTGCCTGAAACGAGCAATGCTGCAGGGAGCAAAAGCCTTCGTCGGGCCTTTGCCACTTTTATTGCGATAGCAATTATATGGACACTCCAAAGCAGATTTCTGCCGTCGGCGTCACCGTCGCCGTCGCCGTCGCCGTGAGCTTCCGTATGACGTCAAGGGAGATGAAATCGTCGCCGCGCGCCGAACGCTGTATGTGCGAGTGAAAGGGCGCGAGGGACGCGCGCTTTCACGGGGAGTGAACGCACGGCGGAGAACAAACGCGCGTTCTGCGCTGTGCTCCCTTAAGGGCTGCAGCAGTAGGCGTCTCTTTCCTCCGTTACATCACCAGGCCGTGGGGGGGGGAAGGGGAGGGAAGGGAGGCACGTTTAGTTGCGGCACCAAGTGCCTATTTATATCAGAGGCTCCGGCAACAGTCACCAACGCCGCACGCATTTTGTGCGAACGCGGGCAAAACGCAGACGGCGTCGACAACAGTTCTGCGTGTTGCCGGTGCTGCTGCATGTCCAAGTTTATACAGCTGATAAAGCTACTATCATTACTCCGTATAGCTCTCTACAAATTTGCTATCGCAATTGATGCTTCGCCTTTAAGGTGAAACTGCGACAACTTTTTTGTACAAATAGGACAAGAAAGTACACCTGCGTGTAGTTTAACAAACGATGGAGGTATAATAAAATCTTCGTTCTTTTTTTAAGTGCCCTGATAGTACATGCGTTTACTGTAGCGTGAGAACGCGGTGGAAGCAGCAACCCTACAGGGAGCAAGAGTGTTGTGAACACTTGGATTCCTTCTCCACAGATGAATTTTCAATAACGTATTCCGACATTAACCGCACCTGGAGTTCACTGAATGCTTTAAACTCCAAAATAGATAAACATTAAAAAATATTGAAGCTCATGGGCGGTAAAACTTAAACATGAAATCGGCGCACTGTAAATGGAAAATGGCGCTGATCTGTGCCCACTGACAGATCACACGTGATACGCACGTGAGGAAATAATAAACATGGTAAGCGAGGGGGAAGCCAGAGAACATCTCCTGATCTTTCACGCTCGTCCTTGGATAGGTGCCGAAAATGCCGCGAAGCTGGTTCGTCTTCCGCGCATCATGTCCTGACCATGATCTTTATTGCCCAGTGGCGGAAGGCTTGCGCATCGTGTTCACGTTTCGCAGTAATGGGCCAGAAGAAGTTTTGCAATGGACTTCCTTCCTTTTGAGGTACTTGCGCGACCGCCTGTAGGCCCTTACCACGTTAAATGCCAATTGGCAACGCGTTATTGACTCGGCTAATGAACAGATCAGAAATATTTAGCAACGTCAAATTTTGCACAAAGCGCAGCTTATCTTTCCGAATGGCAACGTTGCATCTACATTGCAAATTGATGTGGCGCAATCTCGGCTAGGTTGCGACTACACTGCAGGATAGGGTGTCGTAGGAGGTCGATCTAATGGTGGGTGCAGTCAGCTGGACAGCACCGCTAAGTATGCACAAGCACAGTTTAACACTTTCTAAATACTTATTTGAGCGGTGCTACTTTCATCGATTTTATTATACAGCGCCGCACTTTCTGTTAACAGAACAGTTTAATAAGTTTTTGCAAAATACCACTAAAAATCGGAAGAGCATTACGTCCAGTGAATAATGGGATCTATAGCATGTAACTAAAAGCCCTCTTTTACAGCTGTACAGTTGTAAGCAGCGAGAATGTTTTTCCCACGCTTCGTCCGTGACAGGCGCTGGAGCTGCCGTGGGGGTTACCTTTGTCACTCAATGAAATGTGTTTATCTGAAATCAGGAACAGGTGTATGTTTCGTGGTGCAAAGTCTATGCGTGTGTCACTTTACCAATTTATCTTATCAAGTGATTTTCCCGCTTCAGACATTGCTTTGTTGAACTGAAATATTTTCTATCATTTTTGGTGGGATACAATCGAGATTAGACGACTGAATGTTCTTCCTGTTCTTCATTAACACTCTACATGATCTGTACACGTTGTCATCGCGTAAAGTAAGCGAGTTCATGAACACACTTTAGCATCTTTGAAAGGAACATCCCTTCTCGATTGCTTTTGCCATGAAATCTTCGACATGGGAATATTCCAGCATCGAAAAAAAATGAAACTGAAATTTCTAGTATAATGTAGAAAAGTTCTAGGATGTGTAATTCAGAGCTCAAGTAACCGTGGAGTGGTGTTGGTATCATAGCGTCTTTCTTTTCTCGTGACTTTTTTGTTACCGTTTTTATTAGCACTATTTTTTAGGAGGCAGCTGTACATTTATAAGCACAGCTTCTTCGCATGCGAAAGCCTGCCGCGTCGTGTTGCTCGCGGACATTCCTCCGAGGAGTGAACGTCATATATACTTCAGCGAAAAATACCCTTTTCTTTTATTTCTCCCATGGGTATGAATTTTAAAAAGAGGCAAGACGTATATGTGCAAACGTACCAATACTCTTTTTCTCGACATTTGCCCCGCACTCTCTGAAATACGTGGTCGCGGAAAAATACGCATTGACTACTGCAGCAATTACCATCTGCATCAAGACATCGTAAGGGTGAGGAAAAAACCAGCGAAAGTTATTTTTTTGCATCAGTGTTATTTACCCGTATTCCTGACTTATATTGGGATTATGAAAATTAATTTGAGGAATGAATTTGAGCGCCCACTAAACATTAGTACCACTATTTTTGGCGAAAAGTCAAGCAATCGATAGTGTGAATGTCTTCTGCTTTTCCTCATGTCTGGTATTGTATGGTCGCCTTGAGAGATTTGGAACACCCTTTCTCAGGGGCCACTTACATCCGAAACAGCCTCCGTCTCCTCGTTGATCTTGATTTCAACAGCAAACTTGAACTGCTACTTCCGGTGCATTTGCCTGAGGCATGGTGTTCGTAGTACTCAAGTTGTAGAACCCTTGGTGCTATATGCGCTATGCATCAGGTTCAGAAGCCACGTAGAAGAAAGCCCTGTGTATTCAGATGCGAGCACTGGGATCGTGGTGCCCAAGCGCCTAAGCCACGTACTTTTTTTGTTTATAAGAAATTTTTGCGAGGTGAGAACAATAATTAGCAGTCGGTAGGAATATCATGACCGCTGTATAAAATTCACACACTGCAACAATGTTACTACGAGCCGCGCTCTTACATATGTATAATCGTTTGGAAGGATATGGAGTGGGTATTTTTATAACGTTACACTTATCCAAGTGTTGCTTTATATTTGTTTATCACTGTACACTACACTTCGATACCGATCACTCCTTTGCCCGCTTTCTGGCTCCAATACATGTTGGCTATTTCTAGCGGTCATTGTTTCCCGCGTAGACAGAGAGCAATTATCGGTGTCAACATAAGGTGCTTTGCACGTGATCCAACAGTCTCTTTCATGCGCACGCCAGATAAGCATCTGGGTGAAGTACAACCTGGGCCATTTTTTGTTATTTTGAGAATGAAATAACTGGGAACGAGGTTGCTTATTCATACAAATAATATGGCATTTATGTATGTTGACATTTATTCATTTTTTATTTCATATGCTAGGCAAGTTTTTTAGGTACTGAACTGTGTTTATTCACAATTCATGTTCAGGGCTTCAACAAATTAGCAATATTTATTTATGTGTGTATACAATAAGCTCAGGATATATACACGTAAGCATATTATTAGCACATGAAAACGTGCCACAATATACTGCCTATGAGAAAATGGTTGTGGGAAGTGGTGGCGCGGAGCCGAGATGGAACACCCGGCTTCTAATGTTAAGGTCGTAAGTTCCAATCCTCCTCCATCCCACTACATTTTCAGGCATGAAGCGGCGCCTGACAGAGTAAAAAAAAAATATTGCCGAGCGCTAGTGGGGCTATACGAGTCCAGGTGCAGCCAAATTCACCTGCGACGTGGCAGAGCGTAGTAAGAATCTCTCGCTCCGGACAGGCCGCCTCTGGAACCTGAACCTGGCAATTAACGTTCAACCCGCGAACGCTCTCGAGGGAGGCCAGCTTAGCAGTGAGGAATTATCAGGCACTGCCTGGGATATTGTCACGTAGTAGTGACGGTAAAGAAAACAGTCGTAAAACTGTGTACGACGAAACTGGTTGTTTATTGGGCGAACCTGTGCCCACAAAAGCAAGCTACACTCAAAGCACAACGATAGCGGGGAACACAGTCGGCGATCGTCGAAAATCTGATCAGCGGCGAGACGCGTCGGCTTTTATACCTGGGTCATCGAAGCTTCCAGATTAATCCCTGATGCCCGCGTGTCTTCCAGAAAGTTCTAGACAACTCGCGTCGGTCACATAATCAGATAACATAAGCGTCGGTGAAAACAGGCAACGAAAAGAAGCATCTATAACGTTTAACATTTGTTAGCCGGTGGAAAGCGGCCACCGGTGAAAGATAAACATGTATACGTGTCAATACCCTCCCCTTAAAAAGCATCGTCCCGATGCTACAAACACGAAAGCGAAAACAAAACCACGCGTACAGAAAGGGATAAAAATAACAAAGCAACAAAGGACCTAAGTTCCTCAGCGGGCGTAGAAAGGCTTAAGACGCACCACGTGGATGACTTCAGGTCGTGCGCGGCGCCGCTGTGATTGCGAAATACCGTCCGGCACGACCTCATAGTCCAGTGCGCCAATACGTCGGATGATCTTATATGGTCCGAAATAGCGACGTAAGAGTTTCTCGCTAAGTCCTCGTCGGCGTATCGGAGTCCAGACCCAAACACGGTCGCCGGGCTGGTACTCGACGTAGCGTCGTCGAAGATTGTAGTGTCGGCTGTCGGTCCTCTGCTGGTTCTTGATGCGCAAGCGGGCGAGCTGTCGACCTTCTTCGGCACGCTGCAGATAGGTGGCAACGTCGGGACTTTCTCCGTCGGTGACGTCCGGTAGCATGGCGTCAAGCGTCGTTGCCGGGTTCCTTCCGTAGACCAGGTTGTACGGCGCCATGTGCGTCGTTTCTTGCACGGCCGTGTTGTATGCGAAGGTCACGTACGGAAGGATGGCATCCCACGTCTTGTGTTCGACGTCGACGTACATTGCCAGCATGTCGACGATGGTCTTATTTAGGCACTCGGTGAGGCCATTCGTCTGCGCGTGGTAGGCGGTGGTCCGGCGATGGCTTGTCTGGCTGTATCGCACGATGGTTTGAGTTAGTTCTGCCGTAAAGGCCGAGCCTCTGTCGGTTATGAGGACTTCCGGGGCACCGTGACGTAGGAGGATGTTCTCAACAAAGAATCGGGCTACATCGGCGGCATTGCCTTTGGGCAAGGCTTTTGTTTCGGCGTAGCGGGTGAGGTAGTCCGTAACGACGACGATCCATTTATTCCCGGACGTCGACGTCGGGAAAGGCCCCAGCATGACCATCCCGATCATCTGGAACAGTCGGCGAGGTGGCTCCATCGGCTGTAGAAGTCCGGCTGGCCTTGTCGGCGGTGTTTTGCGTCGCTGACAGTCTCAGCATGTCCTTACGTAATGGGCGACGTCGGCAGAGAGGCGAGGCCAGCAGTATTTTTCTTGTATCCTCGCAAGCGTGCGGGAAAAACCCAGGTGTCCAGCCGTTGGGTCGTCATGGAGAGCTTGCAGAACCTCTGGACGCAATGCTGCGGGTACCACGAGGAGGTAGTTGGCTCGGAGAGGCGAGAAGTTCTTCTTTAGGAGAATGTCGTTTTGCAAGAAAAACGACGCCAATCCTCGCCTGAACACCTTCGGCACAATGACGGTCCTGCGTTAAAGGTAGTCTACAAGGCTCCTTAGTTCCGGGTCGGCTCGCTGTTGTTCGGCGAATTCATCGGCACTGATGGGTCCCAAGAAAGTGTCGTCATCCTGGTCGTATTGTGGCGGCGGTTCGACGGGGGCGCGAGACAAGCAGTCGGCGTCAGAGTGCTTTCGCCCGGACTTGTAAACGACGGTGATGTCGAATGCTTGAAGTCTTAGACTCCATCGTGCGAGGCGACCTGAAGGATCCTTCAAGTTAGCTAGCCAACACAAGGCGTGGTGCTCGCTCACAACTTTAAAGGGCCTGCCATAGAGGTAGGGACGAAAGTTTGATGTAGCCCAGATGATGGCGAGGCACTCCTTTTCTGTTGTGGAATAATTTGCTTCCGCCTTGGATAGCGACCGGCTAGCGTAATTTACAACCCTTTCTAGTTCATCAGTCCTCTGCATAAGAACGGCACCGAGTCCTACGCTGCTTGCGTCGGTGTGGACTTCGGTATCGGCGTTTTCGTCGAAATGCGCAAGTATTGGCGGCGATTGCAGGCGTCGCTTCAGTTCTTCAAATGCTTCGACTTGCGGTGTCTCCCACTTGAACTCGACGTCGGCCTTCGTGAGGGACGTCAGTGGCTCAGCGATCCGCGAAAAGTCCTTGACGAAGCGCCTGTAATAGGCGCACAGTCCAAGAAATCTACGCACTGTCTTCTTGTCGGCGGGTGGAGGAAAGTTGGAGATGGCTGCAGTTTTCTGAGGGTCGGGGCGCACTCCAGACTTGTTGATGACGTGGCCCAAGAACAAGAGCTCCTCATATGCGAAGCGGCACTTTTCTGGCTTTAACGTGAGTCCGGAGGTTTTGATTGCTTGAAGAACTGTTTCAAGGCGCCGCAGGTGTTTTTCGAAGCTTGAGGCAAACACAACGACGTCGTCCAAATAGACGAGGCAAGTCTGCCTCTTCAAGCCTGCCAGTACTGTATCCATGACGCGTTGGAAAGTCGCAGGTGCCGAGCAAAGACCAAACGGCATGACCTTGAACTCGAACAGTCCGTCTGGTGTTATAAACGCAGTCTTCTCCCGGTCCCTCTCGTCGACTTCGATTTGCCAGTAGCCGGTTTTGAGGTCCATCGACAAAAAATACTTTGCGTTGTAGAGTCGATCCAAGGCGTCGTCAATCCGTGGGAGGGGGTATACGTCCTTATTCGTGATCTTGTTGAGGCGACGATAATCGACGCAGAAACGTAGGGTTCCATCCTTCTTCTTCACTAACACCACGGGGGACGCCCACGGACTCTTGGACGGCTGGATGATGTCGTCGCGTAGCATTTCGTCGACTTGTTGCCTTATGGCTTCACGTTCGCGCGCCGAAACTCGGAACGGGCTCTGACGGAGTGGGCGGACATTTTCGTCGGTGTTGATGCGGTGCTTGGCGACAGGGGTTTGTCGAACGTTTGACGACGACGAGAAGCAGTCCTTGTATTGCAGGAGCAGAGCTTTTAGTTGTTCTTTCTTATGCCTGGGAAGGTTCTGATTGACGTCGAAAGTTGGTTCAGGTATTATAGTCGTCGTTGCAGGTGCACTGGAGTGCGTGAAGGCGAAAGCACTGCTGGCTTGTACTATTTCGTCGATGTAGGCGACCATGGTGCCTTTGTTAATGTGCTTGTATTCAGGGCTGAAGTTCGTGAGCATCACCCTTGCTTTCCCTGCACGTAGCTAAGCTATGCCTCTAGCGACGCAAATTTCACGGTCGAACAGTAGGTGATGATCGCCCTCGATGATACCCTCCATGTCTGCAGGCACTTCGGTACCGACGGAAATCATTACGCTGGAGCGAGGCGGAACGGTGACTTGTTCTTCAAGCACATTCAAGGCATAGTAACTTATGCTTGTATCCGGTGGTATCGCGTTGTGCGTTGAAAGCGTTTTCGACTTGGATCTTAAATCGATGACTGCACCCTATTGGTTTAGAAAGTCCATGCCTAGGATAACATCCCTGGAGCAGTGCTGCAGGATTAAGAAGCTCGCCGGGTAAGTGCGATTGTTTACCGTGACTCGGGCTGTGCAGATTCCAGCCGGCGTTATTAGGTGGCCTCCCGCTGTCCGGATATCGGGTCCTTGCCAGGCCGTCTTCACCTTCTTTAACTTGGCGGCGAACGCGCCACTGAAGACGGAATAGTTGGCGCCAGTGTCGACGATAGCGGTGACGTTTTGACCATCGATGAGCACGTCTAAGTCGGTAGACCGTCGTCTAGCATTACGGTTAAGTCGTGGCGTCGGATCACGGCTGCGTCGGCTTGCTCCGCTGCTGCTACATCGCGTCGGCCGGTCTTCTTGCGGCGGCGAAGTGCTGTCAAGGCTGTTGCTAGGCGGCGTGCTGATATCTCGTCGTGATGATTCGCGAATCGTCGTCGTCGGCGGCGGCGGAGGATCTTCGGCATTGCGTCGTACAGCAACCGCACCTCCATCGGTGGCTGCCTTTAGTTTCCCGGGTAAGGGCTGGGAGATCGGCCCCGGGTGGGACCGGTGTACTGACGGCTATGCGACGAGATGTAGTGGCCTGGTGACGGCGAGCGTGAGGGTCGTCGGGGTTGCCACTGGGCTCCGGCGAGGTAGTCGGCAATGTCGCGCGGTCGTTCACCCCGCACTGGACGCGGCGCGTTGACGGCGAACCCTCGTAGGCCCATCAAGCGGTATGGGCATCGGCGGTAGATATGACCAGCTTCCCCGCAGTGATAGCAGAGCGGGCGGTGCTCGGGGGTGCGCCAAATGTCCGTCTTTCTCGGGTAGCTGCGCTGGACGACGGACGGGCGTGCTGGCGGCGGCGGTGGTGGACGTCGGAACTGCGGCGTTACGGGGCCCTGGCGCGAGCGCGGAGGGGGGCCTTGACGACGGGCGACGGCGGCGTAGGTCATCGCTTCCGGCTGGGCTTGCGGTGATTCGGGAAGTCCTAGCGATTGCTGGATTTCCTCCCACACGATATCGGCGATGGAAGCAACTTGAGGCTGCGACGACGGTAGCAACTTCTGCAGCTCTTCGCGTGCTATATCGCCCTGATGGTGCCTCGTAGGTCGTGGGAGAGTCCTTGGACTTCGGCGTAATGTGGCGTCGAAGGGCGATTGTATTGCCGGTTGCGCATATCCAGTGCTTTCTCGATCGTCGTAGCCTCCGAGAGAAAGTCTTGGACTGTCTTTGGTGGATTCCGCACCAGTCCGGCGAATAGCTCCTGCTCGTCCTTGGACGAGCAAGCGAACTTTCTTGTCTTCTGGCATAGCGGGGTCAGCGTGCTGGAATAATCGAGTCATTTCTTCAGTGTACATACCGATGCTCTCATTCGAGAGCTCTACACGGTTCTCCAACGAGGCTGCAGCTCATTCTTTACGGACGACGCTCGTGAAGGTGTCCAGGAATGCGGCTCGGAAGAGGTCCCAGGTTGTTAGTGCACGCTCCCTATTTTCGAACCAGGTTCTGGCGCCGTCTTCAAGCGAGAAGTCAACATGGCGCAGCTTGTCGTCGTCGCTCCATTTGTTGAACGTCTAGGTCCTCTCATATGTCTCCAGAGAGGTTTCAGGGTCTTCAGCCGATGATCCACGAAAGGTCGGTGGCTCCCGAGGTTGTTGCAGCAGGATGGGGGACGCTGGTGCTGCCATTCTGGTTGTTGACTTGGCCTTGATTGCTGTGGTCTTTTCGGGAAGAAGTCCGTACTCCGGCAGAAGTCCTTGCTGCCTACGGCTAGCTCGCTGTTCCTTGGCGACGTTGGTCTCGTCCTCTGGTTTCGGGCTTGGGTCGCGGCTTTGCGGAGGCGTTCGGTGCATGAACGAACTAGCACCTCCACCAGATGTCACGTAGTAGTGACGGTAAAGAAAACAGTCGTAAAACTGTGTATGACGAAACTGGTTGTTTATTGGGCGAACCTGTTCCCACAAAAGCAAGCTACACTCAAAGCACAACCATAGCGGCGAACACAGTCGGCGATCGTCGAAAATCTGATCAGCGCCGAAACGCGTCGGCTTATATACCTGAGTCATCGAAGGTTCCAGAATAATTCCCTGGTACGCACGTGTCTTCCAGAAAGTTCTAGACAATTGGCGTCGCTCATACCATCAGATAACATAAGTGTCTGTGAAAACAGGCAACGGAAAGAAGCATCGATAACGTTCTAGAAACTTCCGATACAGGCGCGTCCTGCGCCGAGCGTTAACCTTTAACATTTCTTAGCCGGTGATAAGCGGCCATCGGAGAAAGATAAACATGTATACGTGTCAATATTATTGACCTTAGAGAGGTTAAAAGAACTGGTGGGGCTTATAACGGTCACGAACTCTGCTGCAGAGGTTTTCGATAAGAGAGAATTCGGGGTAGGATTTCTAATCCATACGCACATAGCGGGCAATATTGATGAACTCTACAGCAATAATGAGAGGGTAGAAGTAGGCGCCATAGAGTTGAATAGGTGGTATAGAATAAAGGTAGTACAAGCCTACGCCCTAACCTCCAATCACGAAGATGAAGAAATAGAACAGTTTTATGAAGATGTTCAATTAGCAATGAGAAAGGTGCAAACTCAGTATACTCAAAAATGGGGGGAAAACAGGCTGGTGAGCAAGCAATTGGCAACTACGGCATCGATTTTAGGAATGCTAGAGGATAGATGTTGGTGGAATTCGCGAAAAGGAATAGGCTCCGAATAACAAATATCTTCTTCAGGAAACTCAGCAACAGGAAGTGGACCTGGAAAAGCCCTAATGGAGAAACAAGGAATGAAATAGATTTGATACTCTCTGCGGATCCCAGCATAGTCAAGGATGTAGAAGTGTTAGATATGGCAGTGACCATGGGTTATTGAGGTTTAGGATTTCTCTCAATTTCAAGAGAGAAAGCTTAAAATCAGTCAAGAAGAAACAGGCCAACCTAGACGCATTAAGGCGCCAAATCAAGATCACCAAATCAGGCTGGTGCTCGCAAAAAGATATACATTTAGAACAGGAAGATGAAGACAACATAGAGGTAATGAATGAAACCGTAACTAGGCTGACCTCAGAAGCAGTAATAGAAGTGGGAGGTAAGGCACCAAGGCAACCAGCGTAGTTTGCTAATCCGTCAGGTTGTTATCTTACAGGAGCACTTGTGACGCGGGTTCGATTCCGCTCAATGTAGGAGAATTTTTTTATTTTATTTTACACGCATCTGTTTCCCAGTGGCACATACGTAGTTTCTCAAGCTCAGGACAAAGACGTTTCATAAGAGCGGAACACACCCACTGCCACATACACAGTGACCCAATTTGGCATCAAAGAGGTTCATTGAAGACCAGCGGAGACCCAGTGGCATATACCCAATGCTCCAAGTTGGCGTGAAAGAGATTCTTCAAGCAGCCATACTTACCCAGTCCCACATAAACCGTTATCCATGGCGGCGTGAAAGGGGTTCATTGAGGAGCGGAATGTATGTTTCACATAGACAGATACTGGGTGACCCAAGTTGGTATGATGGTTGCTTTCGAGCTATTTTCTTTCACCAGAGCAGCGTGATCCGCTACCCATTCGAAGTCGGGCCGCCCAGGGACCCAGGTGGGCGGGAAACGGTTAGATAGAAACGTCATCATCATCATCAGCCTATATTTATGTCCACTGCAGGACGAATGCCTCTCCCTGCGGTCTCCAATTACCCCTGTCCTGTGCTAGCGGATTCCAATGTGCGCCTGCAAATCGTACACGCCGTTTATTTACAGATTACTATTTGTTCATGGTTTCGGAACGTTTCCTAACTGCGCATAATTTCGGCGTGTAGATATTGAAATAACACACGTACTTAACGCCTTCCACGTTGAAACTTCCTCAGGCAAACACTTGACTGATTCTCAAGTATTGCTGAATGGGCGAGTTGTTGTATCATATCCTCGTCTTGCTTTTAGCGCAACTCAGTTTGTTCAATGTAGGTATTCAATGTAGAAGCGCTGAGCACGTTGTTTCTGAACGCCTCAGTTGCCTGAAACGAGGAATGCTACAGGGAGCAAAAACCTTAGTCAGGCTTTTGCCACTTCTTGTACAAATGTGACAAGAAAGTTCACCTGCGTGTAGTTCAATGAACGATGGAGGTACAATAAAATATTGGTTTCTTTTTTTGAGTGTCGCGATTGTACATGCGTTTACTGTAGCGTGCGAACGCGGTGGAAGCACCAGCCTTACAGGGAGCAAGAGTGTTTGTGAACACTTGGATCCCTTTCTCCACAGACGGAGTTTCATGAAGTATTCCGGCATTAGCCGCACCTCGAGTTCATTGAATGCTTTAAACCCCAAAATATATAAACACAAAGAATATTTAAGCTGATGGGTGGATAAAACTTGAACATGAAATCGACGCACTCTAAATGGAAAATGGCGCTGATCTGTGCCCACTGACAGATCACACGCGATACGCACGTGAAGAAATAATAAACAAAATACGCTAGGCAGAAGCCAGAGAACATCTCCTGATCTTTCACGCTCGTCCTTGGATAGGTGCCGAAAATGCCGCGAAGCTGGTCCGTCTGCCACGCATCACGTTCTGACGATGATCTTTAGTGCTCAGTGGCGCAAGGCTTGTGCGTCGTGTTCAAGTTGCGCATTAATGGGCCAGCAAAAGTTTTTCAATGGTCTTCCTTACTTTTTAGGTACTTGCATGACTCCCTGTAGGCCCTTACCACTATAAATGCCAATTGGAAACACGTTATTGACTCGGCTAATGAACAGATCAGAAATATTTAGCAACGTCAAATTTTGCACAAATCGCAGCTTATCTTTCCGAATGGCAACGTTGCTTCTACATTGCAAATTGACGTGGCGCAATCTCGGCTAGGTTGCCACTACAATGCAGGGTAGGGTGTCGTGGGAGGTCGATGTAATGGTGCGTGCACTCAGCTGGACAGCACCGCTAAGTATGCACAAGCACAGTTTAACACTTTCTAAATACTTATTTGAGCGCTGCTACTTTCATCGTTTTTATTATACAGCGCCGCACTTTCTGTTAACAGAACAGTTTAATAAGTTTTTGCAAAAGACCACTAAAAATCGGAAGAGAATTACGTGCAGTCAATATTGGGATCTATAGCATTTAACTAAAAGCCCTCTTTTACAGCTGTACAGTTGTAGGCAGCGAGAACGTTTTTCTCACGCTTCGTCCGTGACAGGCGCTGGAGCTGCCAAGGGGGTTACTTTGTGACTCAATGAAATCTGTTTATCTGAAGTTAGGCACAGGTGTATGTTTCGTGGTGCAAGTCTATGCGTGTATCACTTTACCAATTTATCTCATCAAGTGATTTTCCCGCTGTAGACATTGCTTTCTTGAACTAAAAAATATTTTCTATCATTTTTGGAGGGATACAATCGAGATTAGACGACTGAATGTGCTTCCTGTTCTTCATTAAGTAGAATGCTCCGTACACGTTTTCATCGCGTAATGTAAGTGAGTTCATCAACGCACTTTAGCATCTTTGAAAGGAACATCCCTTCTCGATTGCTTTTGCCATGAAATCTTCGACATGCGAATATTACAGCATCGAAAAAAAATTAAACTGAAATTTCTAGTATAATGTACAAAAATTCTAGGATGTGTAATTCAGAGCTCTAGTATCCATGGAATGGTGTTGGTAGCATCTTTCTTTTTTCTTGACTTTCTTTGTTACCGCTTTTATTGGTACTGTGTTTATTAGGAATCAGCTGTACATTTATAATCACAGCTTATTCTCATGCGAAAGCCCGCCACGTCGTGTAGCTCGCGGACATTCCTCCCTGGAGTGCACGTCATATAGACTTGAGCGGAAAATACCCTCTTTTATTTTTTTTCATGGGTATCAATTCTAAAAAGAGGCAAGACGGATATGTGCAAACGTGCCTCTATTCTTTTTCTCGACATTTGCCCCGCACTCTCTGAAATAAGTGGTCGCGGAAAAATACGCATGGACTACTGCAGCAATTACCATCTGCATCAAGACATCGTAAGGGTAAGAAAAACCGCAGCGAAAGTTCTTTTTCGCGAGAGTAATAATTAGCCGTATTCCTGACTTACATTGTGAATATGAAAAGTGATTTGAGTAACGCATTTGAGCGCCCACTAAACATTCGTACCTCTACTTATTGACGAAAAGTCAAGCAATCGATTGTGTTAATGTCTTCTGCTTTTCCACATGTGTGGCATTGTATGGTCACCTTGAGACATTTGAAACACCCTTTCTCAGGGGCCACTTCCATCCGAAACAGCCTCTGTCTCCTCGTTTCTCTTTCAAAAGAAACGCTATCTTGATTTCAGCAGCAAAGTTCAACTGCTACTTCCCGTGCCTCTGCCTGAGGCATGGTGTTCGTTGTACTCAAGTGGTAGAACCCTAGGTGCTATATGCGCTATACATGAGGTTCAGAAGCCACGGAGAATAAAGCCATGTGCATTCAGATGCGAGTACTGGGATCATGGTGCCCAAGCGCCTAAAGCCACGGACTTTCGTTTCTTTATAAGAACTTTTTTCAAGCTGCAAACAATAATTAGCAGTCTGTAGAAAGGCAATGACAGCTGAATAAGACCGTTTCTTTGAACATTCTGCAATTTTCTCATTAGAAGTTTTTCACTATATTTAAGACTTGTGATACCGATTACGCGTACATCACTTTGGCAGCAGTGGTTAGCGGCATAGGATTCATTCCTAACCATACTCTGCATATTTGTGCAGATTTCGTGTGCATCTGATTCCCGGAGCCATCTGTGTGAACAACGATACTATATCAAGACGCACACGTGTAAAGCCAGCGACCCCAGCACCGTCATCACTGCATCGCGTGCAGCGCCGCCTGCAGACGGATCCTGCCTTTATAAGCGACTGCCCTGGAACGTCGATCACCACTTTGGCAGCAGTGGTTAGCGGCATAGGATTCGTTCCTAACCATACTCTGCATATTCGTGCAGGTTAGTGCTTGTGAAATTTTCCTTATAGTCCATAAGTTTTCGCCGCCACCACTGCTGCCGTTCTTTGCTTTTTGTATTGATCTGCATAATTCTACAAGATGCCCACTTATTCCGAGTTGGCGAAAGAACTTGAGCATCTACGTTCTGAAGTCGCAGAAATGCGTCAAAGTCTTAGTGTGTTTAATGAATTGTACGAATCTGTGAAAGCAAGAAACGACAACCTTCCCCAAGAAAACAAATCCTTGAGAGACGATAATAAGTCTTTGATTGACAGTAACAAAAGCCTTTCACAACGAGTAGTTGACCTTGAGCAGTATTCCAGGCAAAATAACGCAGAAATTAAAGGTATTCCACAGACTGAAGGAGAAAGCTGCCTAACAATTGTCCAGGCTTTAGGTGACAAGATTTGGCGCACTGTCACTGCTGGTGACATTGACATTGTTCACCGCGTGCCTGCCAAACAAGGAACTAACATTATCGCGCGGTTCTGCTCACGAACAAAAAAGGCTGACTTTGCTTCCAAAGCGTGCAAAGCAAGACTCAAACAACTGGAATAGGGCTGTCACATAAACCACCCACTTCTATTTATGTTAATGATCACCTCACACCCGATAATAAGCGGCTTTTTGCGCAGGCGCTAGAGCTAAAGAAGTCTAAAGGATGGAAATTTCTGTGGACCGATAACTGTGCCATTAAGGTCAGAAAGTCGGAAAACAGCCGTGTTCATCGCATATGCAGTGCGAATGACTTGTCAGTCTTCAAATAATTTCTTCCTTGCTTGCACTAACGTATAATTCATCATGGCTGACTCAGTTTTTACTCTTCATGAAGCGAAAGCTCTATTTAAGGAAAAACAACCCACTTTATCCTTATTACATTGGAAGATCCGCAGTGTTCGTAAGCATCATGATGATTTCATCGCTCTTCTTTGTAGTCTTGATCATGCCTTCTCTTTCGTATGCCTATCTGAAACGTGGTTATCGTCTCATGACGGGAATCTATACGGCCTTTCTGGCTACACTTCTGAATATTGTCATCGTGAAGGTTATCCTAGTGGCGGTTCGGCCATTTTAGTAAAATCTTCATTATCATATAAGCGTCGCCATGATCTTTTTTTTTTCGTCATTGTCTCTGTGAATCAGTGTGGTTAGAAGTAGAGAGTAATACTCTGCAGCTGCTTACCAAACATAACACCATAATTGCATGCATTTATCGTTCACCTTCTTCCTCCTACATCGAGTTTTGCAAAGAACTTGAGCAGTTACTAAACACAGTCACTGATGAAAACAAGGATATTGTGATATGTGGCGACATTAACATCAACATTATTAACCTTGACAGTCAATGTTGCTCTGTGTACTTACGTACTTATCTTAGCTGTGAACTCTCCTCTCTAATTACAGCTCCAACCAGGTGTGAAATAGGCGGACCTAATACTTTAATTGACCATGTACTGTCTAGCATACTTACTGATTTTAGCACAGCTGGAATAGTGGACTATGCCGTAACAGACCATTACCCTATATTTTTTTGCATAGGTTCCGTAATGCCTTCTCCAGCAGCAAAATATGTCAGGACTTTCTTTGATTCTAATAAATTCACTTGTCTGATTCGTGCGATTGACTGGGCTGACGTGCTTGAAGAGAAATGTGGCGAAAGGGCTTTTGAATCTTTTTTAAAATATCCGAATGCTCTAACTTATGTACAAGTAACACTACTGTGACGCGATGGTTTAGCTCGCCAAGAAAGCCTTGGATTAGTGATTCTTTATTACGGTCCATTAAAAAAAGAGATAATCTTCGTAAGAAACTTTAAAGTCCAGCCATTCAATAATGCGTTGCGATTGCGCTTCCACACATATTCAAATGTTCTAACAGCCACTTTAAAAAATGCCAAGCGTAATTACTACGAAAATAAAATAAGGAAATATGGAAGTGATACCAGACGAAACTGGCAAGTTATTAAAGAACACTTGAACATTCGTACAACTAAAAATCACATATTGTGTGGGAACCACGGTTCTGTTAATATTACTGACTCTCAAGACATAGCTAATGTTTTCAGTGACCATTTTAGTATTACAGACGGTAGTCAGCCTGATTCAACGTTAATTAGTTTTCCGCGCTGTTCTCATTCCTTTTACCTGTTCCCTACAACATCGCTAGAAGTATGTAATATTATCAATTCTCTTAAAACAGCCGGCCCAGGCCTCGACTTGATGCGCCCCTCTAGCATTAAGCTTGTATCTAACGAAATCTCACCTGCGTTAGCACATATAGCAAACAGATTATTTATACATGGCATCTTTCCTAATCGCCTGAAGACAGGTAAAGTAATCCCCGTATTTAAAAAAGGTGTCCATAAGTGCATGAGTAATTATCGTCCTATCTGCATTTTATCTTTCTTCAATAAGGTAATCGAAAAACTAATACACAATCGCTTAACTAAATACCAATCTAAATTTAATCTTTTAACTCCTGATCAATTTGGTTTCCGTGAGAATTTTTCAAGTGAACTTGCACTTATTACTTTTACTGAGAAGGTTAAGTTAGCCATCGATCAAGGCCTCTTAGTGGGTGCTCTATTTATTGATTTCACTAAGGCGTTTGATACAATTAACCATCGTATGCTTTTAAGTAAACTTGAATCTTATGGCATTTCTGGGCCACCTTTACAATTAATTCGCAACTACCTAATAGACCGACCATATATAGTAGAAGTTATTGGTGTCTTCTCCTCATCAAAAATTGTAAATACAGGCGTGCCTCAGGGATCAATACTTGGGCCACTTTTATTTCTCATATTCAATAATCACTTGGCAGAAATATTAACACACGCACACTGCCTTCTTTATGCAGATGACACCACTATTTTCGCGTCTGATAAATATTTACTCGCATTTCAGGATAAACTTAACGCTTACCTAGCGAATGTTCATTCATGGTGTGTAAAAAACAAGCTATCCGTTAACCCATCTAAGACAACACTTATGGTATTCCATTCTTCAAGAACTTTGCGCATTGACTCTATTGTAGTGTCTCTAAATAATAATGTACTCGGAAGATCCGCGTCTACTAAATTTCTTGGTGTAGTTTTAGATGAGAACCTAAAGTTCCAGTGCCATATTCAATCACTTATTCAAAAAATCTCATTTGGTATTCACATCATCATAAAAACGCGCTCTTTTTTTCAGCAAACCATTCTCATGTCTTTATATTACGCATACATACACAGTCATCTCTCATACTGCCTGTCATCTTGCGGTAATACATATGCCATACATCTTCATCAGCTAGAAGTTTTGCAAAAGCAGGCACTACGATTAATTGCATTCCAATCGCATACATCTCCCTCTGCTCCGATATTCCGTTCCCTAAGTGTTCTACCTTTACGCATGTTATTTAATCATAAGCTATCACTGCTTATGTTTCATCTTATAAATACCGAGCTTATTATTCCAGGTTTTACTCGCTCTAGCCTAATAAATTATAACAACTCAAGATTTTCAGCACAACTCAATCTTCTTTTTCCAAAAGCGAGAACTAATTATGGAAAATTTACCGTCGCGTTTTTAGGCATTTCTGTTTGGAATTCAATACCAGCCGTTATAAAGTCATCTACATTATTATCATTCAAGCGTAGAACGAAAGGGCATTTCATGAACACTTTATCTGACACATAGTATAATTTAACGAACATAAAAATAATTAGATGTTGTTCTTATTTACTATTATGCAATGTACTGTTCAAATTACCGAGTCACTGAATTTTGCCTATAAATTGATAGTTCTCGTTGTTAGTTTTACGTGCCATTTATCCTCGTTCGAATTTCTGCGAGTTATCTTTATGATTTATGCAATTTTTTTTCTTCTTTTTTTAACTGTGTGATATACTGTGATGTTTAAAATATGTTTTTTTTCTCTTTTTCCGTTCTCTCTAATACGATACGTTCATTGCCGATATATATAGTTATATATATATATATATATATATATATAATATATATATAAATATATTATATATATATGACATGACTCGCTGTTTGCCTCGATCCTACTAACCCCCTTTTCATGTCTTGTTAGGAGGTCCCCACAGTTGTTACTTCGGGACCTTCCGAATGTGTACTTACACCCACCCTGTATTTGATTTGTCGTCAAATAATATTGATTGATTGATTTTCTACGCCATGTATGTAAAAGCGAATTGCTTTTGTTTGTAATGCCGCCCATTCACCGCTTTCGCACGTTTCGCCTCTACACGCAGTTTTCCTATGTCTAAATACCAAAATGACACATGCCTGTAATTTACTTTTTTTTCAGCTGATGCTGGCCGGTGGAGCTTCATACGGGAACTACTGCTTACCTGGGGTCACAACGTTGGATGAACGCACAAAAAGCGCGGAACGAGCTTTTATATAGAGCATAATAAATATTTCCTGATTTCACAGAAGGTTTTGCGTCTACTTTGTGAAATTGCACGTGGCACAGATTCGATGGGACTTTACGAGATCGTTCGCAATCATTTTTAAAATACAAATATACCGATTCAGCACGAAGAGCAAAAAAAACAGGAGGAAAGGGGGGGGGGGGGCGCAGCTGGCGTGCTAGCTTGCGTTCAATATGCGCCTGCCCAAAACCGAAACCGGAAGTGATTATACCGACCGCTTGGCGCGCTGCAGTCAATTCGGCCGCTGGGCTCTATGGGAGTGTCCCCTCTTGTTGCATTACTTTCTCTGTGGCTGCAGTTTCAAGATGCGGCATAACACCAGTGACAACAATCTAGTCGTCCATTGTGTTCTGCAAAATATCTTATATTCATCAGTGCAGACTTTATCACCAAGTGGAGCGATAACCTTGAAGTTAAATCCCGCCCACTTCTGGTCCAAGCGTCTTGGTCCAAACTGTTATCTGCTTACGCACACGCACGTCCTGTTGTTCTACTCTCGCAGTTCGCTGCACCGACAAAATGAAGCGACAGCTTGGCTGCACAGCTGCCAGTCAGCCTGCACCAGGCCCTGCCGGTAAGAACGCCCACAAGGTAATCCGCACTCACGGTGCTTCACACTCAGCACCATCGCGCGCTCCTTGTTAAAAAACATGTTCGCATTTGTGTTAGGTAAGGTAAAGTGTTAGGTAAGGTAAAGTGCAGTGACCATAGGGTAGTGAGGTCCAGGATTTCTCTCAATTTGAAGAGAGAAAGAGTAAAATTAGTCAAGAGGAAACAGGCCAAACCTAGAGGCAGTAGGGTAAAAGCAGACCAATTCAGGCTGGTGCTCGCAAACAAATATGCAGCTTTAGAACAGGAAGATAAGACAACATAGAGGTAATGAATGAAACCGTAACTAGGTTGATCTCAGAAGCAGCAATTGAAGTGGAAGGTAAGGCACCAAGGCAACCAGTAGGTAAGCTCTCCCAAGAAACAAAGGACCTAATAAAGAAACTACAAAACATGAAAATGTCCAACTGAAGAGATCAGATAGAATTCGCTGAACTGTCAAAAGTGATCAACAAGAAGAAAGTAAGGGATATTCGAAATTATAACGTGGGGAAGATTGAGGAAGCTGTAAAATATGGACGCAGCATTAAATCAGTAAGAAGAAAGCTTGGCATAGGACAAGTCAAGAATGTATGCACTGAAAGATAAGCATGGTAATATCATCAGCAAGTTCGATGACATAGTAAAAGCAGCGGAAGAATTATATACTGACCTGTACAGTACCGAAAACCGCCAAACTACTTTCATTCGAATAGTGATGAACCGGATACAGAGGCTCCTTCTATAACTAGCAATGAAGTTAGAAGGGCCGCGAAAGACATGTCCAGGGGAAAGCTGCCGGAGAAGATGGAATAACGTCGATTTATCAAAGATGGAGCAGATGTCATATTGAAAGCTTGCGACCCTTTATACGCAATGCCTCACAACTTCAGTGTACCAGAGAGCTGGAAGAACGCCAACATTATACTAATCCATGAGAAGGGAGACGTTAAAGAACTGAAGAATTATAGACCCATTAGCTTGCTTTCAGTATTGTATAAAATATTCACCAAGATAATTTCCAATAGAATCAGGGCAAACACTTCAGCCAACCACGAGAACAGGCCTGGCTTCAGGAAGGGATATTCTACGATGGATCATATCCATGTAATAAATCAGGTAATCGAGAAATCTGCGGAGTACATCAACCTCTCTATATGGCTTTCATATATTATGAAAAGGCATTTGATTCAGTAGAGATACTAGCAGTCATAGAGGCATTGCGTAATCAAGGAGTACAGGAGGCATACGTGAATATCTTAGCTAACATCTACAAGGATTCCACAGCTACCTTGGTTCTCCACAAGAAAAGTAGAAAGTTACCTATCAAGAAAGGGGGTCAGGCAAGGAGACACAATCTCTCCGATGCTATTCACTCATGCCTAAGAAGAAGTATTCAAGCTCTTAGAACTGGGACAGCTTAGGAGTGAGGATCAAACATTCCAGAGTGTTAGGCATATTGCGAAGGTGTCAACACATGCTACCTGTCCCTCAAAAGCTTTTAGTGTACAATGCCCTTTTTTTCTTCTCATCTACATTATTGCTATCTAGTTTGGTCAACAGGCTCTAAAAAATCGGTAAATGCTTTAGTCACTCTGCAAAAAACTGCATTACGGTCTATTGAAGGTGTCTCTTATAATGCGCACACCCCTGAACTGTTTAAGAAGTTCGGAATCTTGAGAGTTGATCATTGTTATGGATACCAGCTCTTGTCGGCTTTTAAATCTGAAATACGCAGAGGCAGTATGTACATACGTAACTTAGCTGCCTTGCAACCTAATACAGCCGGTCGTCCAACTCGACATACGGAAGATTTGGTATGTACCACGCTACTCGAACAAATTATGGGTTCAAACTCTTCGTTTCTGTCTTCCAAATGTACTAAATAGGTGGAAACTAACAATTGAGAACTTGAGTACTTTATCAATACCAGAGTTATATAAAATGATGTGTTTATTTCAACAATCATAGAGCATATGGCTTTCGTGCTATGTAAATGTTTTTTACGCAATTCCTGTGAAAGACCACATATGTATATGTATTTTTATGTATCGTTGTTTTCTTCTGCCTGTGCTTGTTGTTTTTGTTTATTTTAGGGGTGATGGGGCTCGTCAAGCTGCTTCTATGCAGCTTTTTTCCCGTCATACCCAACCACAAATTTCTCATGTACTATGTGGTTAAATAAACTCAACTCAAATTAAAACTCACGGTGAATATCTCAGCAACCTCCGATTTGCTCATGACATTGTCCTATTCAGCAACAATGGAGACGAATTACAGCAAATTATTAAGGACCTTAACCGAGAAAGTGTAAGAGTGGGGTTGAAGATTATATGCAGAAGACAAAGATAATGTTCAATAGCCTGGCAAGGAAACAAGAATTCAGAATCGCCAGTCAGCCTATAGAGTCTGTAAAGGACTACGTTTATCTAGGTCAATTACTCACAGGGTACCCTGATCAGGAGAAAGAAATTTACAGCAGAATAAAATTGGGTTGGAGTGCATATGGCAGGCATTGCCAAATCCTAACTGGGAGCTTACCACTGTCGTTGAAAAGAAAAGTGTACAATCAGTGCATTCTACCGGTGCTAACATATGGGGCAGAAACTTGGAGGTTAACAAAGAAGCTCGAGAACAAGTTAAGGACCGCACAAAGAGCGATGGAACGAAAAATCTTAGGACTAACGTTAAGAGACAGGAAGAGAGCGGTGTGGATCAGAGAACAAACGGGGATAGCCGATATTCTAGTTGACATTAAGCGGAAGAAATGGAGCTGGGCAGGCCATGTAATGCGTAGGATGGATAACCGGTGCACCATTAGGGTTACAGAATGGATACCAAGAGAAGGGAAGCGCAGTCGAGGTCGGCAGAAAAAAGATGGGATGATGAAGTTAGGAAATTTGCAGGCGCAAGTTGGAATACGCTAGCGCAAGACAGGGGTAATTGGAGATCGCAGGGAGAGGCCTTCGTCCTGCAGTGGACATAAAATAGGCTGGTGATGATGCTGATGATGACTTAACTTGTACACAGCTAGTTGCTACCATCCGTGATTTTGCCGTATCTGCAATAACGTAAACAAGTTAATGCAATTACTATGGACTTTTCAAAAGCGTTCGACAAGGTATCACACAGTAACTGTTATTTAAATTACATAGTCTGCTTAGAAACTCTCAACGTGTTAATTGGATTTCAGCGTACTTGAACTATCGCCACCAGTTTGTTGCATTTAAAGCCACCAATCTAACCAATTACCAGTGAAATCAGGTGTCCCACAGGGCTCGGTTCTCGGGCACTCCTTTTTCTCATGTATATAAACGACATGGTAAAAGACATCTCTGTCAAAATAAATTTGAAGCGGACGACTGTGTTCGATATACGGAGGTTAACGATCAATCGGATCAGGCAAGGTTAAACAATGATTTCCAGCGTGTTGTTTCATGGTTTAAGCGGTGCCATGTGTATAAACTTCGAAAAGACTGTTTTATGCGGATCAGTCAAAAGAAGAGGCCCTTAACGTTTTCGTACAATTTTAACAATGCGCTACTGTCTGAGGTGTCCGAATACAAATATCTTGGGCTATGCATTTCAAACAATCTTAGGTGGAATGAACATATTCACTACATTACAGCTAATGCTTACAGGAAGTTATTCTTTTTAAGAAGAACGTCAACTCTGGCTACCCCTGTTGTATGAAGATTAGCATACGAATCCATTGCCCTCACAGTCTTAGACTATGGTGCTATAATATCGGACCCCTATACAAAAGGTAATATTCAGAAACTTCTTTCTGGGGTTTTACGCGCCAAAACCAGTTCTGATCATGAGGCACGCCATAGTGGAGGGCTCCGGATTACTTTGACCACCTGGGTTCTTTAACGTGCACTAAAACGCAAGCACACGCGCGTTTTTGCATTTCGCCTCCATCGAAATGCGGCCACCGCGGCCGGGATTCGATCCCGCTATCTCGTGCTCAGCAGCGCAACGCCTTAGCGGACTGAGCCACCCCGGCGGGTTATTCAGAAACTAGAGCATGTTCAAAAAAGAGCCGCACAGGTTATTTATGGCAATTTCGACGCAGCTCAGTGACTGAACTGCAAACTCGCGCTAACCTAACCCCGTTATCCGGTAGAAACCGCTCATCACGTCTAACGTTTTATATCAATTAGTTAAGGGGCACTATAACGTCGGCGTTAGCAATGGATCGCATTTTCTTTCTTCCGTTTATTCAACGCGCCAAAGACATGAACTAACAATAACACTTCTTCGTTCTCATAGTGACTTTCTCGAGTATTCATTTTTTCCACGAACAGTCAGAGGCTGGAATAACCTCAGCAGCTGCATTGTTCAAGCAGAGTCTTTGTCGGCTTTTGCATCCCTTCTTGATGGCTATAACATAATTGGTTATTTTTACAGTGACTGGCTATCAGCGCTGATTGTTCTTTTGTTTCATTTGCACATTTGATAAATGCTTTGTTTAATTTTTTTTTGTTTTTCTAGTGTTATTTCTTGACTGTGACCGATGCATGTACATATATTTTGTTTGCCATTATGTTGTATTTCCTTTCATGTATTGTATCCCACCCTCCTAAAACGCGCGGGGGGGGGGGGGTTGCAGTACTAATAAATAAATTAAAAAATAGAAGCAACAGCAGAAAATAGCTGTCTAATATACCTTCCCGGGGTACGTCACACAGCGCCGGCGACGTCACAGCGTGACTGTCGCAGAAACGAGACGAGACAGCTGCGTTCGATGCGAACGAAATCAAGATTCTTCTTTTTCTTTTCTTTATTGCTTTTCATTGCGCGCGCGCCTTTGGAGCCCGCCGTCTTCTTCTTTCTCGTCTTGTCCACTCTCATGAGTTTCAATAGCTTCCGGCCGCGAAAAGTTTCCTTCTCATCAGTGGAAGCAACCTTCGAGTGTGTATAGGTGTTGAACAGGTCTCCGAACGAGTTTTCCTTTGGATTTTAAGAGACAGGAGCGCGGTTTCCCGTCGACTCCAGAATATACTTCAATGACCTTAGCCAGGTTCCAGAAGGATCTAGGAGCACGTGCACCGATTAAACGATATCTCCTTGGTTCACTGTCATTTCTTGCTTTCTTGCGTTACACTGCTCTCTCAGTTCTTTCAGATATTCCTTGTTCCATCTCTTCCACCAATCTTTCGTAATTTTTTGCTTATTTCTCCACATTTCTTCTATGCTGATCTTTTTTTCACTTTCTGTACTGTCCTTGATCCTATGCTTTCCACCTATTATCAGCCGGTACAATAGGTAGAGGTCATCTGGTTCGCTGTATACATAGGTCAACGGTCTGTTATTAAGGGCAGCTTCAACTTCAGTTGTTAGTGTTTGCATCTCTTCTCTTGATAACAGTCTTTTCCCAATAACTTTCCTCATTGTTGATTTCATGCTTCGTACCATTCTTTCATAAAAGCCTCCCCACCAAGGCGCTTGTTCTGCGATGTACTTCCATTTGGATCCCTTGGCTTGCTCTTTTGGAGACTTCTTTCTGTAGTTCCTTTATCATACGATTGATGTCTCTGTTGGCCTTCTTGAACGTCCTTGCGTTGTCACTATAAATGATGCAACATAGCCGTCGTCTCGCAGTAAATCTTCGGAATGCATGTAAGAATGCTTCTGTTGTTGTGTTATCCACAACTTCGAGATGTACAGCTCGTGTGGTAGCACATACAAATATTGCAACATACTGTGTTGTAGTACCTTTCATCGCGTCCTTTATAAGTAATTGACCCGCGAATTCCACACCGATCTCTTCAAATGGTTTTCGCTCGTTGACTCTGCCAGCAGTAAGTGGCTGTTTCGTGGTGCAGCGGTCTGACGTCAAATCGTTGACACTGGTGCCCCTTGAATTCTTGAATTACTTCCTCTTGTGTCTCTGCCTTGGTTTCTTTCTCAGGGCACTTGAGGGCACTTGAAGGGTCTAGAGTTTCAATACCCCTGAAATGGCTGAGCTCTGTCTGTATCTCAGAGTTATCCACGTTGACGTTAAGTACCATTACGGTTGACTTCTCCATTATTGTTGCTGATATCTTAGCTTGACCTTGTACTGTCCAGCCGAATATGGTTTCTGCTGCTGTCAACCTTTCTTCTAGTCTTCGGATCCCACCTGTCATTACTTGCCAATACTTGTCTGATCCAATAAGTATTCCAATTTCTATGCATGATGTGCCTTTACATGAAACGTCAGCCAGCTTGAATCCGTCCTCTTCATACTTCTTTTGCAGTGAAATAGGCAGGAACGGTAATCTTTCTTTTGAAATTATGTCTACCTCCAGTGCTTCCAGTACCACTTCTTCACTACTGGAGATACTTTCAGTTTAACTTCAACTGAATTCATGACTCTTTCATTTTGTCCTCCTCCGAATGAGCCTATCGCGAGTCTTTCTTTTCCTTTACCTTACAGCCAAGCTTCTCAGATAGGCTTTTCAGTATGAATGATCTTTGGCTGCCAGTATCCAGTAGAACACGACAATAGAACACAGTAGAACACAACCATGTCGCAGAAACGAGACGAGACAGCTGCGTTCGATGCGAACGATGATGATGATGATGATGTCCTCAGTACATGGCTCGTACCCACTTCGGGGGATGGCCAAGAATTGAGCATCTGAACTTTTACATATGCATTCTGAAACTACAGTTAATGTGCATTTTAGTAATCAGAACAACAGACAGATTAATTTTTCTGAACTGCCTAATTTATAATACTAATGCCATAAATTAAAACTGAAATATCTCTCAGAGAATTGTAAAAGTGGGAATTTAAAATTTTATTCGTTTTGTTGATTGAATGAAACCACAAACGGCATCAAATACGTCCCTGTGGCTAAAGCCCAATACCGAGGCACCGAAAGTGAGTACTGATTCTGATGTTAAATTTAACCCTAATTTAGCAAGCGGTATTTCAAGAAGTCTTTTTCTTTGTAATTTATACTGACGACAGATTAAAAAATAGTGTTCTACGGTTTCTATTTCTAGGCAGAATTGGCACAGCGGCCATATCGCCAGACCAGCCCTGTGTAAATATAAATTTAATGGTGGGACACGGCAACGTAATTTTGTAAGGATGACTTCCGATTGTCTTGATGGACACCAATGAATTTTCCACGGAAATTTTAGGTGCTGAAATTCAGTCTATGATGTTATTGTTTCCATGATATCTCTACGAATTGCATATTTCCGATATCTGATCGCTGTTATTTGTGCCATCACTGGAAGGACCGATAGTATCGGTCCATTCAGGGATGCTCTCGCTAATGAATCGGCCATTTCATTTAAATTAATCCGCAGTGTCCTGGTACCCATATAATTTTATAAGATTCATCTGGGGGGGAACTAATGTTAGAAACGTCTTTAGAGCCGGTGAATTTGTTGAAGCTGTAAGCGCAGTACAGACAGAAAGGGAATCTGTTAGAATTAACGCGCTGGATTCATTTAAAGAGAGTTTCCGCAAAGTTAGAATCATTGCCAGGAGCTCAGCTTCAAATACAGGAGTGAAATCTGGTAGTCTGAAGGAGAATGACCAGCCAAGCGAAAGCGAGAAATGCCTACGCCCGCCTTTTCGTCATTCACGGAAGCGTCAGTGGCTATTATGTTAATTGTGTGTACGTGTGCAAGGTAATCTTGCAACATATTATTTAATAACCGGACTGAATGAAACTTAGGGTTCTGTGGGAAAATTTCATCTAATTCAATCTTTAAATTCTGATTGAATGATATGATGGAATAACGTCTCGAATTTTTACATTCAAACTGTCTAATTGCTTTTGTACAAAAATAACCTGTGGGGTGTGAAAACGTGGCCAAAGCAAGAAAGAAGGAGTTTGGATCGTTT